>NW_027488366.1:10909090-11212121 GCF_051014445.1 Colletes latitarsis
ATCGAAACCAGGTTTAATTGACTGTTTCAGCGTGGTACCACATTACTACGTGATACAAACCAGAAACAGGCCAGGATCTAGCCATGAAGTATGAGAAATATGCGAAAGTATGAGCCTGCTGGGGGCAAATCCTAGACCTAAGCCAAACCTAACATGCGTTATCCTCTAAAATATTTATCAAGACCAGGTTTAATTGATTGTTTCAGTGTGGTACCACATTACTACATGAACCAAACCAGAAAAAACCCAGGATCCGTCCAACAAGTATGTGAAGAATGCGAAAGTATGAGTCTCATGAGCGAAAATCCTAGACCTAACCTAGACCTAACATGCGTTATCCTCTAAAATATTGATCCAAACCAGGTATAATGGACTGTTTCAGTGTGGTACCACTTTACTACGTGATCCAAAGCAGAAAAAACCCTCGATCAGGTCAACATGTATGTTAAAACTGCGAAAGTATGACCCTGATCAGGGCAAATCCCAGGCCTAACCTAGACCTAACATGCGCTGTCCTCTAAAATATTGATGGAAACCAGGTTTAATTGACTGTTTCAGTGTTGTACTTCATTACTACGTGATCCAATCCAGAAAAAGCCCAGGATCGAGCCCTCAAGTATGAGAAATATGCGAAAGAATGAGCCTGATGAGAGAAAATCCCAGACCTAACCTAGACCTAACATGAATTATTCTCTAAAATATTGGTCGAAACCAGGTTTAATTGACTGATTCAGTGTGGTCCCACATTACTACGTGATCCAAACCAGAAAAATCCCAGGATCCGTTCAACAAGTATGTGAAGAATGTGAAATATGTGTCTGATGAGTGAAAATCCCGGGCCTAACCTAGACCTAGCATGCGTTATCCTCAAAAATATTGATCGAAACGTGGTTTAATCGACTGTTTCAGTGTGGTGCCACATTACTATGTGATCCAAACCAGAAAAAAACCCAGGATCTGTTCAACGAGTATGTGAAGTGTGCGAAAGTATGAGGCTGATGAGGTCAAATCCCTGACCAATCCCAGACTTAACTTGCGTTATCCTCTAAAATATTGATCGAAACCAGGTTTAATCGACTGCTTCAGTGTGGTACCACATTACTACGTGATCCAAACCAGAAAAAACCCAGGATCAGTTCAACAAGTATAAGAAGAATGCGAAAGTATGAGTCTGATGGGTGAAAATCCCAGGGCTAACCTAGACCTAACATGCGTTATCCTCTAAAATATTGATCCAAACCAGGTTTAATGGACTGTTTCAGTGTGGTACCACATTACTACGTGATATAAACCAGAAAAAACCCAGGATCCGTTCAACAAGTATGTGAGGAATGCGAAAGTATGAGTCTGATGAGTGAAAATCCCAGGCCTAACCTAGACCTAACATGCGTTATCCTCAAAAATATTGGTCGAAACCTGGTTTAATCGACTGTTTCAGTTTGGTACCACATTTCTACGTGATACAAACCAGAAAAAACCCAGGATCTGTTCAACAAGTATGTGAGAAACGCGAAAGTGTGAGCCTGATGAGGGCGAATCCCAGACCTATGCCAGACCTAACTTGCGTTATCCTCTAAAATATTGATCGAAACCAGGTTTAATTGACTGTTTCAGCGTGGTACCACATTACAACGTGATACAAACCAGAAACAGCCCAGGATCTAGCCATGAAGTATGAGAAATATGCGAAAGTATGAGCCTGCTGGGGGCAAATCCTAGACCTAAGCCAAACCTAACATGCGTTATCCTCTAAAATATTTATCAAGACCAGGTTTAATTGAATGTTTCAGAGTGGTATCACATTATTACATGAACCAAACCAGAAAAAACCCAGGACCCGTTCAACAAGTATGTGAACAATGCGAAAGTATGAGTCTCATGATCGAAAATCCCAGACCTAACCTAGACCCAACATGCGTTATCCTCTAAAATATTGATCCAAACCAGGTTTAATGGACTGTTTCAGTTTGGTACCACATTTCTACGTGATACAAACCAGAAAAAACCCAGGATCTGTTCAACAAGTATGTGAGAAACGCGAAAGTATGAGCCTGATGAGGGCGAATCCCAGACCTATGCCAGACCTAACTTGCGTTATCCTCTAAAATATTGATCGAAACCAGGTTTAATTGACTGTTTCAGCGTGGTACCACATTACTACGTGATACAAACCAGAAACAGCCCAGGATCTAGCCATGAAGTATGAGAAATATGCGAAAGTATGAGCCTGCTGGGGGCAAATCCTAGACCTAAGCCAAACCTAACATGCGTTATCCTCTAAAATATTTATCAAGACCAGGTTTAATTGAATGTTTCAGAGTGGTATCACATTATTACATGAACCAAACCAGAAAAAACCCGGGACCCGTTCAACAAGTATGTGAACAATGCGAAAGTATGAGTCTCATGATCGAAAATCCCAGACCTAACCTAGACCCAACATGCGTTATCCTCTAAAATATTGATCCAAACCAGGTTTAATGGACTGTTTCAGTGTGGTACCACTTTACTACGTGATCCAAAGCAGAAAAAACCCTCGATCAGGTAAGCATGTATGTTAAAACTGCGAAAGTATGACCCTGATCAGGGCAAATCCCAGGCCTAACCTAGACCTAACATGCGCTGTCCTCTAAAATATTGATGGAAACCAGGTTTAATTGACTGTTTCAGTGTTGTACTTCATTACTACGTGATCCAATCCAGAAAAAGCCCAGGATCTAGCCATCAAGTATGAGAAATATGCGAAAGTATGAGCCTGCTGGGGGCAAATCCTAGACCTAAGCCAAACCTAACATGCGTTATCCTCTAAAATATTTATCAAGACCAGGTTTAATTGACTGATTCAGTGTGGTCCCACATTACTACGTGATCAAAACCAGAAAAAACCCAGGATCCGTTCAACAAGTATGTGAAGAATGCGAAATATGAGTCTGATGAGTGAAAATCCCCGGCCTAACCTAGACCTAACTTGCGTTATCCTCTAAAATATTGATCGAAACCAGGTTTAATCGACTGTTTCAGTGTGGTACCACATTACTACGTGATCCAAACCAGAAAAAACCCAGGATCAGTTCAACAAGTATAAGAAGGTTGCGAAAGTATGAGTCTGATGGGTGAAAATCCCAGGGCTAACCTAGACCTAACATGCGTTATCCTCTAAAATATTGATCCAAACCAGGTTTAATCGACTGTTTCAGTGTGGACCCACATTACTACGTGATCCAAACCAGAAAAAACCCAGGATCAGTTCAACAAGTATAAGAAGGATGCGAAAGTATGAGTCTGATGGGTGAAAATCCCAGGGCTAACCTAGACCTAACATGCGTTATCCTCTAAAATATTTATCCAGACCAGGTTTCATTGAATGTTTCAGTGTGGTACCACATAACTACGTGATCCAAACCAGTAAAAACCCAGGATCCGTTTAACAAGTATGTGAGGAATGCGAATGTATGAGTCTGATGAGTGAAAATCCCAGGCCTAACCTAGACCTAACATGCGTTATCCTCAAAAATATTGATCGAAACCTGGTTTAATCGACTGTTTCAGTGTGGTACCACATTACTATGTGATCCAAACCAGAAAATAACCCAGGATCCGTTCAACAAGTATGTGAAGAATGCGAAAGTATGAGTTTGATGAGTGAAAATCCCAGGCCTAACCTAGACCTAACATGCGTTATCCTGAAAGATATTGATCGAAACCTGGTTTAATCGACTGTTTCAGTGTGGTACCACATTACTATGTGATCCAAACCAGAAAATAACCCAGGATCTGTTCAACGAGTATGTGAAGTGTGCGAAAGTATGAGTCTGATGAGGTCAAATCCCAGACCAATCCCAGACTTAACTTGCGTTATCCTCTAAAATATTGATCGAAACCAGGTTTAATCGACTGTTTCAGTGTGGTACCATATTACTACGTGATCCAAACCAGAAAAAACCCAGGATCAGTTCAACAAGTATAAGAAGAATGCGAAAGTATGAGTCTGATGAGTGAAAATCCCAGGGCTAACCTAGACCTAACATGCGTTATCCTCTAAAATATTGATCGAAACCTGGTTTAATCGACTGTCTCAGTTTGGTACCACATTACTATGTGATCCAAACCAGAAAATAACCCAGGATCTGTTCAACGAGTATGTGAAGTGTGCGAAAGTATGAGTCTGATGAGGGCTAATCCCAGACCTATCCCAGACCTAACTTGCGTTATCCTCTAAAATATTGATCGAAACCAGGTTTAACCGACTGTTTCAGTGTGGAACCACATTACTACGTGGTCCAAACCAGAAAAAACCCAGGATCAGTTCAAGAAGTATGTGAAGAATGCGAAAGTATGAGTCTGATGAGTGAAAATCCCAGGCCTAACCTAGACCTAACATGCGTTATCCTCAAAAATATTGATCGAAACCTGGTTTAGTCGACTGTTTGAGTGTAGTATCACACTACTACGTGACCCAAACCAGAAAAAACCCAGGATCTGTTCAACAAGTATGTGAAAAACGCGAAAGTATGAGCCTGATGAGGGCAAATCCCGGACCTATCACAGACCTAACTTGCGTTATCCTCTAAAATATTGATCGAAACCAGGTTTAATTGAATGTTTCCGTGTGGTACCACATTACTACGTGATCGAGACCAGTAAAAACCCAGGATCCGTTCTACAAGTATGTGAAGAATGCGAAAGTATGAGTCTGATGAGTGAAAATCCCAGGCCTAACCTAGACCTAACATGCGTTATCCTGAAAAATATTGATCGAAACCTGGTTTAATCGACTGTTTCAGTGTGGTACCACATTACTATGTGATCCAAACCAGAAAATAACCCGGGATCTGTTCAACGAGTATGTGAAGTGTGCGAAAGTATGAGTCTGATGAGGGCAAATCCCAGACCTATCCCAGACCTAACATATGTTATCCTCTAAAATATTTATCAAGACCAGGTTCAATTGATTGTTTCACTGTGGACCCACATTACTACGTGATCCAAACCAGAAAAAACCCAGCATCCGTTCAACACGTATGTGAGGAATGCGAAGGTATGAGCCTGATCAGGGCAAATCCCAGACCTATCCCAGACCTAACTTGCGTTGTCCCCTAAAATATTGATGGAAACCAGGTTTAGTTGATGGTTTCAGTGTGGTCCCACATTATTACGTGATCCAAACCAGAAAAAACCCAGGATCTGTTCAACATGTATGAGAAATATGCGAAAGAATGAGCCTGATGAGAGCAAATCCCAGACCTAACCTAGACCTAACATGCGCTGTCCTCTAAAATATTGATGGAAACCAGGTTTAATTGACTGTTTCAGTGTTGTACTTCATTACTACGTGATCCAATCCAGAAAAAGCCCAGGATCTAGCCATCAAGTATGAGAAATATGCGAAAGTATGAGCCTGCTGGGGGCAAATCCTAGACCTAAGCCAAACCTAACATGCGTTATCCTCTAAAATATTTATCAAGACCAGGTTTAATTGACTGATTCAGTGTGGTCCCACATTACTACGTGATCAAAACCAGAAAAAACCCAGGATCCGTTCAACAAGTATGTGAAGAATGCGAAATATGAGTCTGATGAGTGAAAATCCCCGGCCTAACCTAGACGTAACTTGCGTTATCCTCTAAAATATTGATCGAAACCAGGTTTAATCGACTGTTTCAGTGTGGTACCACATTACTACATGAACCAAACCAGAAAAAACCCAGGATCCGTCCAACAAGTATGTGAAGAATGCGAAAGTATGAGTCTCATGAGCGAAAATCCTAGACCTAACCTAGACCTAACATGCGTTATCCTCTAAAATATTGATCCAAACCAGGTATAATGGACTGTTTCAGTGTGGTACCACATTACTACGTGATACAAACCAGAAACAGGCCAGGATCTAGCCATGAAGTATGAGAAATATGCGAAAGTATGAGCCTGCTGGGGGCAAATCCTAGACCTAAGCCAAACCTAACATGCGTTATCCTCTAAAATATTTATCAAGACCAGGTTTAATTGATTGTTTCAGTGTGGTACCACATTACTACATGAACCAAACCAGAAAAAACCCAGGATCCGTCCAACAAGTATGTGAAGAATGCGAAAGTATGAGTCTCATGAGCGAAAATCCTAGACCTAACCTAGACCTAACATGCGTTATCCTCTAAAATATTGATCCAAACCAGGTATAATGGACTGTTTCAGTGTGGTACCACTTTACTACGTGATCCAAAGCAGAAAAAACCCTCGATCAGGTCAACATGTATGTTAAAACTGCGAAAGTATGACCCTGATCAGGGCAAATCCCAGGCCTAACCTAGACCTAACATGCGCTGTCCTCTAAAATATTGATGGAAACCAGGTTTAATTGACTGTTTCAGTGTTGTACTTCATTACTACGTGATCCAATCCAGAAAAAGCCCAGGATCGAGCCCTCAAGTATGAGAAATATGCGAAAGAATGAGCCTGATGAGAGAAAATCCCAGACCTAACCTAGACCTAACATGAATTATTCTCTAAAATATTGGTCGAAACCAGGTTTAATTGACTGATTCAGTGTGGTCCCACATTACTACGTGATCCAAACCAGAAAAATCCCAGGATCCGTTCAACAAGTATGTGAAGAATGTGAAATATGTGTCTGATGAGTGAAAATCCCGGGCCTAACCTAGACCTAGCATGCGTTATCCTCAAAAATATTGATCGAAACGTGGTTTAATCGACTGTTTCAGTGTGGTGCCACATTACTATGTGATCCAAACCAGAAAAAAACCCAGGATCTGTTCAACGAGTATGTGAAGTGTGCGAAAGTATGAGGCTGATGAGGTCAAATCCCTGACCAATCCCAGACTTAACTTGCGTTATCCTCTAAAATATTGATCGAAACCAGGTTTAATCGACTGCTTCAGTGTGGTACCACATTACTACGTGATCCAAACCAGAAAAAACCCAGGATCAGTTCAACAAGTATAAGAAGAATGCGAAAGTATGAGTCTGATGGGTGAAAATCCCAGGGCTAACCTAGACCTAACATGCGTTATCCTCTAAAATATTGATCCAAACCAGGTTTAATGGACTGTTTCAGTGTGGTACCACATTACTACGTGATATAAACCAGAAAAAACCCAGGATCCGTTCAACAAGTATGTGAGGAATGCGAAAGTATGAGTCTGATGAGTGAAAATCCCAGGCCTAACCTAGACCTAACATGCGTTATCCTCAAAAATATTGGTCGAAACCTGGTTTAATCGACTGTTTCAGTTTGGTACCACATTTCTACGTGATACAAACCAGAAAAAACCCAGGATCTGTTCAACAAGTATGTGAGAAACGCGAAAGTATGAGCCTGATGAGGGCGAATCCCAGACCTATGCCAGACCTAACTTGCGTTATCCTCTAAAATATTGATCGAAACCAGGTTTAATTGACTGTTTCAGCGTGGTACCACATTACAACGTGATACAAACCAGAAACAGCCCAGGATCTAGCCATGAAGTATGAGAAATATGCGAAAGTATGAGCCTGCTGGGGGCAAATCCTAGACCTAAGCCAAACCTAACATGCGTTATCCTCTAAAATATTTATCAAGACCAGGTTTAATTGAATGTTTCAGAGTGGTATCACATTATTACATGAACCAAACCAGAAAAAACCCAGGACCCGTTCAACAAGTATGTGAACAATGCGAAAGTATGAGTCTCATGATCGAAAATCCCAGACCTAACCTAGACCCAACATGCGTTATCCTCTAAAATATTGATCCAAACCAGGTTTAATGGACTGTTTCAGTTTGGTACCACATTTCTACGTGATACAAACCAGAAAAAACCCAGGATCTGTTCAACAAGTATGTGAGAAACGCGAAAGTATGAGCCTGATGAGGGCGAATCCCAGACCTATGCCAGACCTAACTTGCGTTATCCTCTAAAATATTGATCGAAACCAGGTTTAATTGACTGTTTCAGCGTGGTACCACATTACTACGTGATACAAACCAGAAACAGCCCAGGATCTAGCCATGAAGTATGAGAAATATGCGAAAGTATGAGCCTGCTGGGGGCAAATCCTAGACCTAAGCCAAACCTAACATGCGTTATCCTCTAAAATATTTATCAAGACCAGGTTTAATTGAATGTTTCAGAGTGGTATCACATTATTACATGAACCAAACCAGAAAAAACCCAGGACCCGTTCAACAAGTATGTGAACAATGCGAAAGTATGAGTCTCATGATCGAAAATCCCAGACCTAACCTAGACCCAACATGCGTTATCCTCTAAAATATTGATCCAAACCAGGTTTAATGGACTGTTTCAGTGTGGTACCACTTTACTACGTGATCCAAAGCAGAAAAAACCCTCGATCAGGTAAGCATGTATGTTAAAACTGCGAAAGTATGACCCTGATCAGGGCAAATCCCAGGCCTAACCTAGACCTAACATGCGCTGTCCTCTAAAATATTGATGGAAACCAGGTTTAATTGACTGTTTCAGTGTTGTACTTCATTACTACGTGATCCAATCCAGAAAAAGCCCAGGATCTAGCCATCAAGTATGAGAAATATGCGAAAGTATGAGCCTGCTGGGGGCAAATCCTAGACCTAAGCCAAACCTAACATGCGTTATCCTCTAAAATATTTATCAAGACCAGGTTTAATTGACTGATTCAGTGTGGTCCCACATTACTACGTGATCAAAACCAGAAAAAACCCAGGATCCGTTCAACAAGTATGTGAAGAATGCGAAATATGAGTCTGATGAGTGAAAATCCCCGGCCTAACCTAGACCTAACTTGCGTTATCCTCTAAAATATTGATCGAAACCAGGTTTAATCGACTGTTTCAGTGTGGTACCATATTACTACGTGATCCAAACCAGAAAAAACCCAGGATCAGTTCAACAAGTATAAGAAGAATGCGAAAGTATGAGTCTGATGAGTGAAAATCCCAGGGCTAACCTAGACCTAACATGCGTTATCCTCTAAAATATTGATCGAAACCTGGTTTAATCGACTGTCTCAGTTTGGTACCACACTACTACGTGACCCAAACCAGAAAAAACCCAGGATCTGTTCAACAAGTATGTGAAAAACGCGAAAGTATGAGCCTGATGAGGGCAAATCCCAGACCTATCCCAGACCTAACTTGCGTTATCCTCTAAAATATTGATCGAAACCAGGTTTAACCGACTGTTTCAGTGTGGAACCACATTACTACGTGGTCCAAACCAGAAAAAACCCAGGATCAGTTCAAGAAGTATGTGAAGAATGCGAAAGTATGAGTCTGATGAGTGAAAATCCCAGGCCTAACCTAGACCTAACATGCGTTATCCTGAAAAATATTGATCGAAACCTGGTTTAATCGACTGTTTCAGTGTGGTACCACATTACTATGTGATCCAAACCAGAAAATAACCCGGGATCTGTTCAACGAGTATGTGAAGTGTGCGAAAGTATGAGTCTGATGAGGGCAAATCCCAGACCTATCCCAGACCTAACATATGTTATCCTCTAAAATATTTATCAAGACCAGGTTCAATTGATTGTTTCACTGTGGACCCACATTACTACGTGATCCAAACCAGAAAAAACCCAGCATCCGTTCAACACGTATGTGAGGAATGCGAAGGTATGAGCCTGATCAGGGCAAATCCCAGACCTATCCCAGACCTAACTTGCGTTGTCCCCTAAAATATTGATGGAAACCAGGTTTAGTTGATGGTTTCAGTGTGGTCCCACATTATTACGTGATCCAAACCAGAAAAAACCCAGGATCTGTTCAACATGTATGAGAAATATGCGAAAGAATGAGCCTGATGAGAGCAAATCCCAGACCTAACCTAGACCTAACATGCGCTGTCCTCTAAAATATTGATGGAAACCAGGTTTAATTGACTGTTTCAGTGTTGTACTTCATTACTACGTGATCCAATCCAGAAAAAGCCCAGGATCTAGCCATCAAGTATGAGAAATATGCGAAAGTATGAGCCTGCTGGGGGCAAATCCTAGACCTAAGCCAAACCTAACATGCGTTATCCTCTAAAATATTTATCAAGACCAGGTTTAATTGACTGATTCAGTGTGGTCCCACATTACTACGTGATCAAAACCAGAAAAAACCCAGGATCCGTTCAACAAGTATGTGAAGAATGCGAAATATGAGTCTGATGAGTGAAAATCCCCGGCCTAACCTAGACGTAACTTGCGTTATCCTCTAAAATATTGATCGAAACCAGGTTTAATCGACTGTTTCAGTGTGGTACCACATTACTACGTGATCCAAACCAGAAAAAACCCAGGATCAGTTCAACAAGTATAAGAAGGTTGCGAAAGTATGAGTCTGATGGGTGAAAATCCCAGGGCTAACCTAGACCTAACATGCGTTATCCTCTAAAATATTGATCCAAACCAGGTTTAATCGACTGTTTCAGTGTGGACCCACATTACTACGTGATCCAAACCAGAAAAAACCCAGGATCAGTTCAACAAGTATAAGAAGGATGCGAAAGTATGAGTCTGATGGGTGAAAATCCCAGGGCTAACCTAGACCTAACATGCGTTATCCTCTAAAATATTTATCCAGACCAGGTTTCATTGAATGTTTCAGTGTGGTACCACATAACTACGTGATCCAAACCAGTAAAAACCCAGGATCCGTTTAACAAGTATGTGAGGAATGCGAATGTATGAGTCTGATGAGTGAAAATCCCAGGCCTAACCTAGACCTAACATGCGTTATCCTCAAAAATATTGATCGAAACCTGGTTTAATCGACTGTTTCAGTGTGGTACCACATTACTATGTGATCCAAACCAGAAAATAACCCAGGATCCGTTCAACAAGTATGTGAAGAATGCGAAAGTATGAGTTTGATGAGTGAAAATCCCAGGCCTAACCTAGACCTAAC
Organism: Colletes latitarsis; assembly: GCF_051014445.1. Taxonomy (NCBI): domain Eukaryota; kingdom Metazoa; phylum Arthropoda; class Insecta; order Hymenoptera; family Colletidae; genus Colletes; species Colletes latitarsis. The sequence continues at coordinate 10,919,982 of NW_027488366.1, forward strand.
ATGCGTTATCCTGAAAGATATTGATCGAAACCTGGTTTAATCGACTGTTTCAGTGTGGTACCACATTACTATGTGATCCAAACCAGAAAATAACCCAGGATCTGTTCAACGAGTATGTGAAGTGTGCGAAAGTATGAGTCTGATGAGTGAAAATCCCAGGGCTAACCTAGACCTAACATGCGTTATCCTCTAAAATATTGATCGAAACCTGGTTTAATCGACTGTCTCAGTTTGGTACCACATTACTATGTGATCCAAACCAGAAAATAACCCAGGATCTGTTCAACGAGTATGTGAAGTGTGCGAAAGTATGAGTCTGATGAGGGCTAATCCCAGACCTATCCCAGACCTAACTTGCGTTATCCTCTAAAATATTGATCGAAACCAGGTTTAACCGACTGTTTCAGTGTGGAACCACATTACTACGTGGTCCAAACCAGAAAAAACCCAGGATCAGTTCAAGAAGTATGTGAAGAATGCGAAAGTATGAGTCTGATGAGTGAAAATCCCAGGCCTAACCTAGACCTAACATGCGTTATCCTCAAAAATATTGATCGAAACCTGGTTTAGTCGACTGTTTGAGTGTAGTATCACACTACTACGTGACCCAAACCAGAAAAAACCCAGGATCTGTTCAACAAGTATGTGAAAAACGCGAAAGTATGAGCCTGATGAGGGCAAATCCCGGACCTATCACAGACCTAACTTGCGTTATCCTCTAAAATATTGATCGAAACCAGGTTTAATTGAATGTTTCTGTGTGGTACCACATTACTACGTGATCGAAACCAGTAAAAACCCAGGATCCGTTCTACAAGTATGTGAAGAATGCGAAAGTATGAGTCTGATGAGTGAAAATCCCAGGCCTAACCTAGACCTAACATGCGTTATCCTGAAAAATATTGATCGAAACCTGGTTTAATCGACTGTTTCAGTGTGGTACCACATTACTATGTGATCCAAACCAGAAAATAACCCGGGATCTGTTCAACGAGTATGTGAAGTGTGCGAAAGTATGAGTCTGATGAGGGCAAATCCCAGACCTATCCCAGACCTAACATATGTTATCCTCTAAAATATTTATCAAGACCAGGTTCAATTGATTGTTTCACTGTGGACCCACATTACTACGTGATCCAAACCAGAAAAAACCCAGCATCCGTTCAACACGTATGTGAGGAATGCGAAGGTATGAGCCTGATCAGGGCAAATCCCAGACCTATCCCAGACCTAACTTGCGTTGTCCCCTAAAATATTGATGGAAACCAGGTTTAGTTGATGGTTTCAGTGTGGTCCCACATTATTACGTGATCCAAACCAGAAAAAACCCAGGATCTGTTCAACATGTATGAGAAATATGCGAAAGAATGAGCCTGATGAGAGCAAATCCCAGACCTAACCTAGACCTTACATGAATTTTTCTCTAAAATATTGATCGAAACCAGGTTTAATCCACTGCTTCAGTGTGGTACCAAATTACTACGTGATCCAAACCAGAAAAAACCCAGGATCAGTTCAACAAGTATGAGAAGAATGCGAAAGTATGAGTCTGATGAGTGAAAATCCCAGGGCTAACCTAGACCTAACATGCGTTATCCACTAAGCAATTGATCCAAACCAGCTTTAATGGACTGTTTCAGTGTGGTACCACACTACTACGTGATACAAACCAGAAAAAACCCAGGATCTGTTCAACAAGTATGTGAAAAACGCGAAAGTATGAGCCTGATGAGGGCGAATCCCAGACCTATGCCAGACCTAACTTGCGTTATCCTCTAAAATATTGATCGAAACCAGGTTTAATTGACTGTTTCAGCGTGGTACCACATTACTACGTGATACAAACCAGAAACAGGCCAGGATCTAGCCATGAAGTATGAGAAATATGCGAAAGTATGAGCCTGCTGGGGGCAAATCCTAGACCTAAGCCAAACCTAACATGCGTTATCCTCTAAAATATTTATCAAGACCAGGTTTAATTGATTGTTTCAGTGTGGTACCACATTACTACATGAACCAAACCAGAAAAAACCCAGGATCCGTCCAACAAGTATGTGAAGAATGCGAAAGTATGAGTCTCATGAGCGAAAATCCTAGACCTAACCTAGACCTAACATGCGTTATCCTCTAAAATATTGATCCAAACCAGGTATAATGGACTGCTTCAGTGTGGTACCACTTTACTACGTGATCCAAAGCAGAAAAAACCCTCGATCAGGTCAACATGTATGTTAAAACTGCGAAAGAATGACCCTGATCAGGGCAAATCCCAGGCCTAACCTAGACCTAACATGCGCTGTCCTCTAAAATATTGATGGAAACCAGGTTTAATTGACTGTTTCAGTGTTGTACTTCATTACTACGTGATCCAATCCAGAAAAAGCCCAGGATCGAGCCCTCAAGTATGAGAAATATGCGAAAGAATGAGCCTGATGAGAGAAAATCCCAGACCTAACCTAGACCTAACATGAATTATTCTCTAAAATATTGGTCGAAACCAGGTTTAATTGACTGATTCAGTGTGGTCCCACATTACTACGTGATCCAAACCAGAAAAAACCCAGGATCCGTTCAACAAGTATGTGAAGAATGTGAAATATGTGTCTGATGAGTGAAAATCCCGGGCCTAACCTAGACCTAGCATGCGTTATCCTCAAAAATATTGATCGAAACGTGGTTTAATCGACTGTTTCAGTGTGGAGCCACATTACTATGTGATCCAAACCAGAAAAAAACCCAGGATCTGTTCAACGAGTATGTGAAGTGTGCGAAAGTATGAGGCTGATAAGGTCAAATCCCAGACCAATCCCAGACTTAACTTGCGTTATCCTCTAAAATATTGATCGAAACCAGGTTTAATCGACTGCTTCAGTGTGGTACCACATTACTACGTGATCCAAACCAGAAAAAACCCAGGATCAGTTCAACAAGTATAAGAAGAATGCGAAAGTATGAGTCTGATGGGTGAAAATCCCAGGGCTAACCTAGACCTAACATGCGTTCTCCTCTAAAATATTGATCCAAACCAGGTTTAATGGACTGTTTCAGTGTGGTACCACATTACTACGTGATATAAACCAGAAAAAACCCAGGATCCGTTCAACAAGTATGTGAGGAATGCGAAAGTATGAGTCTGATGAGTGAAAATTCCAGGCCTAACCTAGACCTAACATGCGTTGTCCTCAAAAATATTGGTCGAAACCTGGTTTAATCGACTGTTTCAGTTTGGTACCACATTTCTACGTGATACAAACCAGAAAAAACCCAGGATCTGTTCAACAAGTATGTGAGAAACGCGAAAGTATGAGCCTGATGAGGGCGAATCCCAGACCTATGCCAGACCTAACTTGCGTTATCCTCTAAAATATTGATCGAAACCAGGTTTAATTGACTGTTTCAGCGTGGTACCACATTACTACGTGATACAAACCAGAAACAGCTCAGGATCTAGCCATGAAGTGTGAGAAATATGCGAAAGTATGAGCCTGCTGGGGGCAAATCCTAGACCTAAGCCAAACCTAACATGCGTTATCCTCTAAAATATTTATTAAGACCAGGTTTAATTGAATGTTTCAGAGTGGTATCACATTATTACATGAACCAAACCAGAAAAAACCCAGGACCCGTTCAACAAGTATGTGAACAATGCGAAAGTATGAGTCTCATGATCGAAAATCCCAGACCTAACCTAGACCCAACATGCGTTATCCTCTAAAATATTGATCCAAACCAGGTTTAATGGACTGTTTCAGTGTGGTACCACTTTACTACGTGATCCAAAGCAGAAAAAACCCTCGATCAGGTCAGCATGTATGTTAAAACTGCGAAAGTATGACCCTGATCAGGGCAAATCCCAGGCCTAACCTAGACCTAACATGCGCTGTCCTCTAAAATATTGATGGAAACCAGGTTTAATTGACTGTTTCAGTGTTGTACTTCATTACTACGTGATCCAATCCAGAAAAAGCCCAGGATCTAGCCATCAAGTATGAGAAATATGCGAAAGTATGAGCCTGCTGGGGGCAAATCCTAGACCTAAGCCAAACCTAACATGCGTTATCCTCTAAAATATTTATCAAGACCAGGTTTAATTGACTGATTCAGTGTGGTCCCACATTACTACGTGATCAAAACCAGAAAAAACCCAGGATCCGTTCAACAAGTATGTGAAGAATGCGAAATATGAGTCTGATGAGTGAAAATCCCCGGCCTAACCTAGACCTAACTTGCGTTATCCTCTAAAATATTGATCGAAACCAGGTTTAATCGACTGTTTCAGTGTGGTACCACATTACTACGTGATCCAAACCAGAAAAAACCCAGGATCAGTTCAACAAGTATAAGAAGAATGCGAAAGTATGAGTCTGATGGGTGAAAATCCCAGGGCTAACCTAGACCTAACATGCGTTATCCTCTAAAATATTGATCCAAACCAGGTTTAATGGACTGTTTCAGTTTGGTACCACATTACTACGTGATCCAAACCGGAAAAAACCCAGGATCAGTTCAACAAGTATGTGAAGAATGCGAAAGTATGAGTCTGATGGGGGCAAATCCCAGACCTATCCCAGACCTAACATGCGTTATCCTCTAAAATATATATCAAGACCAGGTTTAATTGATTGTTTCAGTGTGGACCCACATTACTACGTGATCCAAACCAGAAAAAACCCAGGATCCGTTCAAAAAGTATGTGAAGAATGCGAATGTATGAGTCTGATGAGTGAAAATCCCAGGCCTAACCTAGACCTAACATGCGTTATCCTCAAAAATATTGATCGAAACCTGGTTTAATCGACTGTTTCAGTGTGGTACCACATTACTATGTGATCCAAACCAGAAAATAACCCAGGATGTGTTCAGCGAGTATGTGAAGTGTGCGAAAGTATGAGTCTGATGAGGGCAAATCCCAGACCTATCCCAGACCTAACACGCGTTATCCCCTAAAATATTTATCCAGACCAGGTTTCATTGAGTGTTTCAGTGTGGTACCACTTTACTACGTGATACAATCCAGAAATAGCCCAGGATCTAGCCATGAAGTATGAGAAATATGCGATAGTAAGAGCCTGATGAGGGCAAATCCTAGACCTATCCCAGACCTAACTTGCGTTATCCTCTAAAATATTGATCGAAACCAGGTTTAATCGACTGTTTCAGTGTGGTACCACATTACTACGTGATCCAAACCAGAAAAAACCCAGGATCAGTTCAACAAGTATAAGAAGGATGCGAAAGTATGAGTCTGATGGGTGAAAATCCCAGGGCTAACCTAGACCTAACATGCGTTATCCTCTAAAATATTGATCCAAACCAGGTTTAATCGACTGTTTCAGTGTGGACCCACATTACTACGTGATCCAAACCAGAAAAAACCCAGGATCAGTTCAACAAGTATAAGAAGGATGCGAAAGTATGAGTCTGATGGGTGAAAATCCCAGGGCTAACCTAGACCTAACATGCGTTATCCTCTAAAATATTGATCGAAACCAGGTTTAATTGACTGTTTTAGTGTGGTACCACATTACTACGTGATCCAAACCTGGAAAAAACCCAGGATCTGTTCAACGAGTATGTGAAAAACGCGAAACTGTGAGCCTGATGAGGGCAAATCTTAGACCTAACCCAGACCTAAGATGCGTTGTCCTCTAAAATATTTATCCAGCCCAGGTTTCATTGAATGTTTCAGTGTGGTACCACATAACTACGTGATCCAAACCAGTAAAAACCCAGGATCCGTTTAACAAGTATGTGAGGAATGCGAATGTATGAGTCTGATGAGTGAAAATCCCAGGCCTAACCTAGACCTAACATGCGTTATCCTCAAAAATATTGATCGAAACCTGGTTTAATCGACTGTTTCAGTGTGGTACCACATTACTATGTGATCCAAACCAGAAAATAACCCAGGATCCGTTCAACAAGTATGTGAAGAATGTGAAAGTATGAGTCTGATGAGTGAAAATCCCAGGCCTAACCTAGACCTAACATGCGTTATCCTGAAAGATATTGATCGAAACCTGGTTTAATCGACTGTTTCAGTGTGGTACCACATTACTATGTGATCCAAACCAGAAAATAACCCAGGATCTGTTCAACGAGTATGTGAAGTGTGCGAAAGTATGAGTCTGATGAGGTCAAATCCCAGACCAATCCCAGACTTAACTTGCGTTATCCTCTAAAATATTGATCGAAACCAGGTTTAATCGGCTGTTTCAGTGTGGTACCATATTACTACGTGATCCAAACCAGAAAAAACCCAGGATCAGTTCAACAAGTATAAGAAGAATGCGAAAGTATGAGTCTGATGAGTGAAAATCCCAGGGCTAACCTAGACCTAACATGCGTTATCCTCTAAAATATTGATCGAAACCTGGTTTAATCGACTGTCTCAGTTTGGTACCACATTACTATGTGATCCAAACCAGAAAATAACCCAGGATCTGTTCAACGAGTATGTGAAGTGTGCGAAAGTATGAGTCTGATGAGGGCTAATCCCAGACCTATCCCAGACCTAACTTGCGTTATCCTCTAAAATATTGATCGAAACCAGGTTTAACCGACTGTTTCAGTGTGGAACCACATTACTACGTGGTCCAAACCAGAAAAAACCCAGGATCAGTTCAAGAAGTATGTGAAGAATGCGAAAGTATGAGTCTGATGAGTGAAAATCCCAGGCCTAACCTAGACCTAACATGCGTTATCCTCAAAAATATTGATCGAAACCTGGTTTAGTCGACTGTTTGAGTGTAGTATCACACTACTACGTGACCCAAACCAGAAAAAACCCAGGATCTGTTCAACAAGTATGTGAAAAACGCGAAAGTATGAGCCTGATGAGGGCAAATCCCGGACCTATCACAGACCTAACTTGCGTTATCCTCTAAAATATTGATCGAAACCAGGTTTAATTGAATGTTTCTGTGTGGTACCACATTACTACGTGATCGAAACCAGTAAAAACCCAGGATCCGTTCAACAAGTATGTGAAGAATGCGAAAGTATGAGTCTGATGAGTGAAAATCCCAGGCCTAACCCAGACCTAAGATGCTTTATCCTCTAAAATATTTATCCAGAACAGGTTTCATTGAATGTTTCAGTGTGGTACCACTTTACTACGTGATCCAATCCAGAAATAGCCCAGGATCTAGCCATGAAGTATGTGAAGAATGCGATAGTAAGAGCCTGATGAGGGCAAATCCTAGACCTATCCCAGACCTAACTTGCGTTATCCTCTAAAATATTGATCGAAACCAGGTTTAATCGACTGTTTCAGTGTTGTACTTCATTACTACGTGATGCAATCCAGAAAAAGCTCAGGATCTAGCCATCAAGTATGAGAAATATGCGAAAGAATGAGCCTGATGAGAGCAAATCCCAGACCTATCCCAGACCTAACTTGCGTTGTCCTCTAAAACATTGATGGAAACCAGGTTTAATTGACTGTTTCAGTGTTGTACTTCATTACTACGTGATGCAATCCAGAAAAAGCTCAGGATCTAGCCATCAAGTATGAGAAATATGCGAAAGAATGAGCCTGATGAGAGCAAATCCCAGACCTATCCCAGACCTAACATGCGTTATCCTCAAAAATATTGTTCGAAACCTGGTTTAATCGACTGTTTCAGTGTGGTACGACATTACTATGTGATCCAAACCAGAAAATAACCCAGGATCTGTTCAACGAGTATGTGAAAAACGCGAAAGTATGAGCCTGATGAGGGCAAATCCCGGACCTATCCCAGACCTAACTTGCGTTATCATCTAAAATATTGATCGAAACCAGGTTTAATTGAATGTTTCTGTGTGGTACCACATTACTATGTGATCCAAACCAGAAAATAACTCGGGATCTGTTCAACGAGTATGCGAAGTGTGCGAAAGTATGAGTCTGATGAGGGCAAACCCAGACCTATCCCAGACCTAACATGTGTTATCCTCTAAAATATTTATCAAGACCAGGTTTAATTGATTGTTTCAGTGTGGACCCACATTACTACGTGATCCAAACCAGAAAAAACCCAGGATCCGTTCAACAAGTATGTGAAGAATGCGAAAGTATGAGTCTGATGAGTGAAAATCCCAGGCCTAACCCAGACCTAAGATGCCTTATCCTCTAAAATATTTATCCAGAACAGGTTTCATTGAATGTTTCAGTGTGGTACCACTTTACTACGTGATCCAATCCAGAAATAGCCCAGGATCTAGCCATGAAGTATGAGAAATATGCGATAGTAAGAGCCTGATGAGGGCAAATCCTAGACCTATCCCAGACCTAACTTGCGTTATCCTCTAAAATATTGATCGAAACCAGGTTTAATTGACTGTTTCAGCGTGGTACCACATTACTACGTGATCCAAACCAGACAAAAATACCCAGGATCCGTTCAACAAGTATGTGAGGAATGCGAAAGTATGAGTCTGATGAGTGAAAATCCCAGGCCTAACCTAGACCTAACATGCGTTGTCCTCAAAAATATTGATCGAAACCTGGTTTAATCGACTGTTTTAGTGTGGTACCACATTACTATGTGATCCAAACCAGTAAAAACCCAGGATCTGTTCAACGAGTATGTGAAGTGTGCGAAAGTATGAGTCTGATGAGGGCAAATCCCAGACCTATCCCAGACCTAACATGCGTTCTCCTCTAAAATATTTATCAAGACCAGGTTTAATTGATTGTTTCAGTGTGGACCCACATAACTACGTGATCCAAACCAGAAAAAACCCAGGATCCGTTCAACAAGTATGTGAAGAATGCGAAAGTATGAGTCTGATGAATGAAAAAACCAGGCCTGTCCTAGACCTAACATGCGTTATCCTCTGAAATATTGAGCGAAACCAGGTTTAATGGACTGTTTCAGTGTGGTACCACACTACTACGGGATCCAAACCAGAAAAAACCCAGGATCTGTTCAACAAGTATGTGAAAAACGCGACAGTATGGGCCTGATGAGGGCAAATCCCAGACCTATCCCAGACCTAACTTGCGTTGTCCTCTAAAATATTGATGGAAACCAGGTTTAATTGACTGTTTCAGTGTTGTACTTCATTACTACGTGATGCAATCCAGAAAAGCTCAGGATCTAGCCATCAAGTATGAGAAATATGCGAAAGAATGAGCCTGATGAGAGCAAATCCCAGACCTATCCCAGACCTAACTTGCGTTGTCCTCTAAAACATTGATGGAAACCAGGTTTAATTGACTGTTTCAGTGTTGTACTTCATTACTACGTGATGCAATCCAGAAAAAGCTCAGGATCTAGCCATCAAGTATGAGAAATATGCGAAAGAATGAGCCTGATGAGAGCAAATCCCAGACCTATCCCAGACCTAACATGCGTTATCCTCAAAAATATTGTTCGAAACCTGGTTTAATCGACTGTTTCAGTGTGGTACCACATTACTATGTGATCCAAACCAGAAAATAACACAGGATCTGTTCAACGAGTATGTGAAGAAAGCGAAAGTATGAGTCTGATGAGGGCTAATCCCAGACCTATCCCAGACCTAACTTGCGATATCCTCTAAAATAATGATCGAAACCAGGTTTAATTGACTGTTTTATTGTGGTACCACACTACTACGGGATCCAAACCAGAAAAAACCCAGGATCTGTTCAACAAGTATGTGAAAAACGCGAAAGTATGAGCCTGATGAGGGCAAATCCCAGACCTATCCCAGACCTAACATGCGTTATCCTCAAAAATATAGATCGAAACCTGGTTTAATCGACTGTTTCAGTGTGGTACCACATTACTATGTGATCCAAACCAGAAAATAACCCAGGACCTGTTCAACGAGTATGTGAAGTGTGCGAAAGTATGAGTCTGATGAGGGCAAATCCCATACCTATCCCAGACCTAACATGCGTTATCCTCTAAAATATTTATCAAGACCAGGTTTAATTGATTGTTTCACTGTGGACCCACATTACTACGTGATCCAAACCAGAAAAAACCCAGCATCCGTTCAACACGTATGTGAAGAATGCGAAAGTATGAGTCTGATGAGTGAAAATCCCAGGCCTGACCTAGACCTAACTTGCGTTATCCTCTAAAATATTGATCGAAACCAGGCTTAATTGACTGTTTCAGCGTGGTACCACATTACTAGGTGATACAAACCAGAAACAGCCCAGGATCTAGCCATGAAGTATGAGAAATATGCGAAAGTATGAGCCTGCTGGGGGCAAATCCTAGACCTAAGCCAAACCTAACATGCGTTATCCTCTAAAATATTTATCAAGACCAGGTTTAATTGATTGTTTCAGTGTGGTACCACATTACTACGTGAACCAAACCAGAAAAAACCCAGGATCCGTTCAACAAGTATGTGAAGAATGCGAAAGTATGAGTCTCATGAGCGAAAATCCCAGACCTAACCTAGACCTAACATGCGTTATCCTCTAAAATATTGATCCAAACCAGGTTTAATGGACTGTTTCAGTGTGGTACCACTTTACTACGTGATCCAAAGCAGAAAAAACCCTCGATCAGGTCAACATGTATGTTAAAACTGCGAAAGTATGACCCTGATCAGGGCAAGTCCCAGGCCTAACCTAGACCTAACATGCGCTGTCCTCTAAAATATTGATGGAAACCAGGTTTAATTGACTGTTTCAGTGTTGTACTTCATTACTACGTGATCCAATCCAGAAAAAGCCCAGGATCTAGCCCTCAGGTATGAGAAATATGCGAAAGAATGAGCCTGATGAGAGAAAATCCCAGACCTAACCTAGACCTGACATGAATTATTCTCTAAAATATTGGTCGAAACCAGGTTTAATTGACTGATTCAGTGTGGTCCCACATTACTACGTGATCCAAACCAGAAAAAACCCAGGATCCGTTCAACAAGTATGTGAAGAATGTGAAATATGTGTCTGATGAGTGAAAATCCCAGACCTAACCTAGACCTAACATGCGTTATCCTCTAAAATATTGATCCAAACCAGGTTTAATGGACTGTTTCAGTGTGGTACCACTTTACTACGTGATCCAAAGCAGAAAAAACCCTCGATCAGGTCAACATGTATGTTAAAACTGCGAAAGTATGACCCTGATCAGGGCAAATCCCAGGCCTAACCTAGACCTAACATGCGCTGTCCTCTAAAATATTGATGGAAACCTGGTTTAATTGACTGTTTCAGTGTTGTACTTCATTACTACGTGATCCAATCCAGAAAAAGCCCAGGATCTAGCCATCAAGTATGAGAAATATGCGAAAGTATGAGCCTGCTGGGGGCAAATCCTAGACCTAAGCCAAACCTAACATGCGTTATCCTCTAAAATATTTATCAAGACCAGGTTTAATTGATTGATTCAGTGTGGTCCCACATTACTACGTGATCAAAACCAGAAAAAACCCAGGATCCGTTCAACAAGTATGTGAAGAATGCGAAATATGAGTCTGATGAGTGAAAATCCCGGGCCTAACCCAGACTTAAGATGCTTTATCCTCTAAAATATTTATCCAGAACAGGTTTAATTGAATGTTTCTGTGTGGTACCACATTACTATGTGATCCAAACCAGAAAATAACCCGGGATCTGTTCAACGAGTATGCGAAGTGTGCGAAAGTATGAGTCTGATGAGGGCAAACCCAGACCTATCCCAGACCTAACATGTGTTATCCTCAAAAATATTGATCGAAACCTGGTTTAATTGACTGTTTCAGTGTTGTACTTCATTACTACGTGATCCAATCCAGAAAAAGCCCAGGATCTAGCCATCAAGTATGAGAAATATGCGAAAGTATGAGCCTGCTGGGGGCAAATCCTAGACCTAAGCCAAACCTAACATGCGTTATCCTCTAAAATATATATCAAGACCAGGTTTAATTGATTGTTTCAGTGTGGACCCACATTACTACGTGATCCAAACCAGAAAAAACCCAGGATCCGTTCAAAAAGTATGTGAAGAATGCGAATGTATGAGTCTGATGAGTGAAAATCCCAGGCCTAACCTAGACCTAACATGCGTTATCCTCAAAAATATTGATCGAAACCTGGTTTAATCGACTGTTTCAGTGTGGTACCACATTACTATGTGATCCAAACCAGAAAATAACCCAGGATGTGTTCAGCGAGTATGTGAAGTGTGCGAAAGTATGAGTCTGATGAGGGCAAATCCCAGACCTATCCCAGACCTAACACGCGTTATCCTCTAAAATATTTATCCAGACCAGGTTTCATTGAGTGTTTCAGTGTGGTACCACTTTACTACGTGATACAATCCAGAAATAGCCCAGGATCTAGCCATGAAGTATGAGAAATATGCGATAGTAAGAGCCTGATGAGGGCAAATCCTAGACCTATCCCAGACCTAACTTGCGTTATCCTCTAAAATATTGATCGAAACCAGGTTTAATCGACTGTTTCAGTGTGGTACCACATTACTACGTGATCCAAACCAGAAAAAACCCAGGATCAGTTCAACAAGTATAAGAAGGATGCGAAAGTATGAGTCTGATGGGTGAAAATCCCAGGGCTAACCTAGACCTAACATGCGTTATCCTCTAAAATATTGATCCAAACCAGGTTTAATCGACTGTTTCAGTGTGGACCCACATTACTACGTGATCCAAACCAGAAAAAACCCAGGATCAGTTCAACAAGTATAAGAAGGATGCGAAAGTATGAGTCTGATGGGTGAAAATCCCAGGGCTAACCTAGACCTAACATGCGTTATCCTCTAAAATATTGATCGAAACCAGGTTTAATTGACTGTTTTAGTGTGGTACCACATTACTACGTGATCCAAACCTGGAAAAAACCCAGGATCTGTTCAACGAGTATGTGAAAAACGCGAAACTGTGAGCCTGATGAGGGCAAATCTTAGACCTAACCCAGACCTAAGATGCGTTGTCCTCTAAAATATTTATCCAGACCAGGTTTCATTGAATGTTTCAGTGTGGTACCACATAACTACGTGATCCAAACCAGTAAAAACCCAGGATCCGTTTAACAAGTATGTGAGGAATGCGAATGTATGAGTCTGATGAGTGAAAATCCCAGGCCTAACCTAGACCTAACATGCGTTATCCTCAAAAATATTGATCGAAACCTGGTTTAATCGACTGTTTCAGTGTGGTACCACATTACTATGTGATCCAAACCAGAAAATAACCCAGGATCCGTTCAACAAGTATGTGAAGAATGTGAAAGTATGAGTCTGATGAGTGAAAATCCCAGGCCTAACCTAGACCTAACATGCGTTATCCTGAAAGATATTGATCGAAACCTGGTTTAATCGACTGTTTCAGTGTGGTACCACATTACTATGTGATCCAAACCAGAAAATAACCCAGGATCTGTTCAACGAGTATGTGAAGTGTGCGAAAGTATGAGTCTGATGAGGTCAAATCCCAGACCAATCCCAGACTTAACTTGCGTTATCCTCTAAAATATTGATCGAAACCAGGTTTAATCGGCTGTTTCAGTGTGGTACCATATTACTACGTGATCCAAACCAGAAAAAACCCAGGATCAGTTCAACAAGTATAAGAAGAATGCGAAAGTATGAGTCTGATGAGTGAAAATCCCAGGGCTAACCTAGACCTAACATGCGTTATCCTCTAAAATATTGATCGAAACCTGGTTTAATCGACTGTCTCAGTTTGGTACCACATTACTATGTGATCCAAACCAGAAAATAACCCAGGATCTGTTCAACGAGTATGTGAAGTGTGCGAAAGTATGAGTCTGATGAGGGCTAATCCCAGACCTATCCCAGACCTAACTTGCGTTATCCTCTAAAATATTGATCGAAACCAGGTTTAACCGACTGTTTCAGTGTGGAACCACATTACTACGTGGTCCAAACCAGAAAAAACCCAGGATCAGTTCAAGAAGTATGTGAAGAATGCGAAAGTATGAGTCTGATGAGTGAAAATCCCAGGCCTAACCTAGACCTAACATGCGTTATCCTCAAAAATATTGATCGAAACCTGGTTTAGTCGACTGTTTGAGTGTAGTATCACACTACTACGTGACCCAAACCAGAAAAAACCCAGGATCTGTTCAACAAGTATGTGAAAAACGCGAAAGTATGAGCCTGATGAGGGCAAATCCCGGACCTATCACAGACCTAACTTGCGTTATCCTCTAAAATATTGATCGAAACCAGGTTTAATTGAATGTTTCTGTGTGGTACCACATTACTACGTGATCGAAACCAGTAAAAACCCAGGATCCGTTCAACAAGTATGTGAAGAATGCGAAAGTATGAGTCTGATGAGTGAAAATCCCAGGCCTAACCCAGACCTAAGATGCTTTATCCTCTAAAATATTTATCCAGAACAGGTTTCATTGAATGTTTCAGTGTGGTACCACTTTACTACGTGATCCAATCCAGAAATAGCCCAGGATCTAGCCATGAAGTATGTGAAGAATGCGATAGTAAGAGCCTGATGAGGGCAAATCCTAGACCTATCCCAGACCTAACTTGCGTTATCCTCTAAAATATTGATCGAAACCAGGTTTAATCGACTGTTTCAGTGTTGTACTTCATTACTACGTGATGCAATCCAGAAAAAGCTCAGGATCTAGCCATCAAGTATGAGAAATATGCGAAAGAATGAGCCTGATGAGAGCAAATCCCAGACCTATCCCAGACCTAACTTGCGTTGTCCTCTAAAACATTGATGGAAACCAGGTTTAATTGACTGTTTCAGTGTTGTACTTCATTACTACGTGATGCAATCCAGAAAAAGCTCAGGATCTAGCCATCAAGTATGAGAAATATGCGAAAGAATGAGCCTGATGAGAGCAAATCCCAGACCTATCCCAGACCTAACATGCGTTATCCTCAAAAATATTGTTCGAAACCTGGTTTAATCGACTGTTTCAGTGTGGTACGACATTACTATGTGATCCAAACCAGAAAATAACCCAGGATCTGTTCAACGAGTATGTGAAAAACGCGAAAGTATGAGCCTGATGAGGGCAAATCCCGGACCTATCCCAGACCTAACTTGCGTTATCATCTAAAATATTGATCGAAACCAGGTTTAATTGAATGTTTCTGTGTGGTACCACATTACTATGTGATCCAAACCAGAAAATAACTCGGGATCTGTTCAACGAGTATGCGAAGTGTGCGAAAGTATGAGTCTGATGAGGGCAAACCCAGACCTATCCCAGACCTAACATGTGTTATCCTCTAAAATATTTATCAAGACCAGGTTTAATTGATTGTTTCAGTGTGGACCCACATTACTACGTGATCCAAACCAGAAAAAACCCAGGATCCGTTCAACAAGTATGTGAAGAATGCGAAAGTATGAGTCTGATGAGTGAAAATCCCAGGCCTAACCCAGACCTAAGATGCCTTATCCTCTAAAATATTTATCCAGAACAGGTTTCATTGAATGTTTCAGTGTGGTACCACTTTACTACGTGATCCAATCCAGAAATAGCCCAGGATCTAGCCATGAAGTATGAGAAATATGCGATAGTAAGAGCCTGATGAGGGCAAATCCTAGACCTATCCCAGACCTAACTTGCGTTATCCTCTAAAATATTGATCGAAACCAGGTTTAATTGACTGTTTCAGCGTGGTACCACATTACTACGTGATCCAAACCAGACAAAAATACCCAGGATCCGTTCAACAAGTATGTGAGGAATGCGAAAGTATGAGTCTGATGAGTGAAAATCCCAGGCCTAACCTAGACCTAACATGCGTTGTCCTCAAAAATATTGATCGAAACCTGGTTTAATCGACTGTTTTAGTGTGGTACCACATTACTATGTGATCCAAACCAGTAAAAACCCAGGATCTGTTCAACGAGTATGTGAAGTGTGCGAAAGTATGAGTCTGATGAGGGCAAATCCCAGACCTATCCCAGACCTAACATGCGTTCTCCTCTAAAATATTTATCAAGACCAGGTTTAATTGATTGTTTCAGTGTGGACCCACATAACTACGTGATCCAAACCAGAAAAAACCCAGGATCCGTTCAACAAGTATGTGAAGAATGCGAAAGTATGAGTCTGATGAATGAAAAAACCAGGCCTGTCCTAGACCTAACATGCGTTATCCTCTGAAATATTGAGCGAAACCAGGTTTAATGGACTGTTTCAGTGTGGTACCACACTACTACGGGATCCAAACCAGAAAAAACCCAGGATCTGTTCAACAAGTATGTGAAAAACGCGACAGTATGGGCCTGATGAGGGCAAATCCCAGACCTATCCCAGACCTAACTTGCGTTGTCCTCTAAAATATTGATGGAAACCAGGTTTAATTGACTGTTTCAGTGTTGTACTTCATTACTACGTGATGCAATCCAGAAAAGCTCAGGATCTAGCCATCAAGTATGAGAAATATGCGAAAGAATGAGCCTGATGAGAGCAAATCCCAGACCTATCCCAGACCTAACTTGCGTTGTCCTCTAAAACATTGATGGAAACCAGGTTTAATTGACTGTTTCAGTGTTGTACTTCATTACTACGTGATGCAATCCAGAAAAAGCTCAGGATCTAGCCATCAAGTATGAGAAATATGCGAAAGAATGAGCCTGATGAGAGCAAATCCCAGACCTATCCCAGACCTAACATGCGTTATCCTCAAAAATATTGTTCGAAACCTGGTTTAATCGACTGTTTCAGTGTGGTACCACATTACTATGTGATCCAAACCAGAAAATAACACAGGATCTGTTCAACGAGTATGTGAAGAAAGCGAAAGTATGAGTCTGATGAGGGCTAATCCCAGACCTATCCCAGACCTAACTTGCGATATCCTCTAAAATAATGATCGAAACCAGGTTTAATTGACTGTTTTATTGTGGTACCACACTACTACGGGATCCAAACCAGAAGAAACCCAGGATCTGTTCAACGAGTATGTGAAGAAAGCGAAAGTATGAGTCTGATGAGGGCTAATCCCAGACCTATCCCAGACCTAACTTGCGATATCCTCTAAAATATTGATCGAAACCAGGTTTAATTGACTGTATTATTGTGGTACCACACTACTACGGGATCCAAACCAGAAAAAACCCAGGATCTGTTCAACAAGTATGTGAAAAACGCGAAAGTATGAGCCTGATGAGGGCAAATCCCAGACCTATCCCAGACCTAACATGCGTTATCCTCAAAAATATAGATCGAAACCTGGTTTAATCGACTGTTTCAGTGTGGTACCACATTACTATGTGATCCAAACCAGAAAATAACCCAGGACCTGTTCAACGAGTATGTGAAGTGTGCGAAAGTATGAGTCTGATGAGGGCAAATCCCATACCTATCCCAGACCTAACATGCGTTATCCTCTAAAATATTTATCAAGACCAGGTTTAATTGATTGTTTCACTGTGGACCCACATTACTACGTGATCCAAACCAGAAAAAACCCAGCATCCGTTCAACACGTATGTGAAGAATGCGAAAGTATGAGTCTGATGAGTGAAAATCCCAGGCCTGACCTAGACCTAACTTGCGTTATCCTCTAAAATATTGATCGAAACCAGGCTTAATTGACTGTTTCAGCGTGGTACCACATTACTAGGTGATACAAACCAGAAACAGCCCAGGATCTAGCCATGAAGTATGAGAAATATGCGAAAGTATGAGCCTGCTGGGGGCAAATCCTAGACCTAAGCCAAACCTAACATGCGTTATCCTCTAAAATATTTATCAAGACCAGGTTTAATTGATTGTTTCAGTGTGGTACCACATTACTACGTGAACCAAACCAGAAAAAACCCAGGATCCGTTCAACAAGTATGTGAAGAATGCGAAAGTATGAGTCTCATGA
Organism: Colletes latitarsis; assembly: GCF_051014445.1. NCBI lineage: Eukaryota > Metazoa > Arthropoda > Insecta > Hymenoptera > Colletidae > Colletes > Colletes latitarsis. Next base: position 10,937,747 of record NW_027488366.1, read on the forward strand.
GCGAAAATCCCAGACCTAACCTAGACCTAACATGCGTTATCCTCTAAAATATTGATCCAAACCAGGTTTAATGGACTGTTTCAGTGTGGTACCACTTTACTACGTGATCCAAAGCAGAAAAAACCCTCGATCAGGTCAACATGTATGTTAAAACTGCGAAAGTATGACCCTGATCAGGGCAAGTCCCAGGCCTAACCTAGACCTAACATGCGCTGTCCTCTAAAATATTGATGGAAACCAGGTTTAATTGACTGTTTCAGTGTTGTACTTCATTACTACGTGATCCAATCCAGAAAAAGCCCAGGATCTAGCCCTCAAGTATGAGAAATATGCGAAAGAATGAGCCTGATGAGAGAAAATCCCAGACCTAACCTAGACCTAACATGAATTATTCTCTAAAATATTGGTCGAAACCAGGTTTAATTGACTGATTCAGTGTGGTCCCACATTACTACGTGATCCAAACCAGAAAAAACCCAGGATCCGTTCAACAAGTATGTGAAGAATGTGAAATATGTGTCTGATGAGTGAAAATCCCGGGCCTAACCTAGACCTAACATGCGTTATCCTCAAAAATATTGATCGAAACGTGGTTTAATCGACTGTTTCAGTGTGGTGCCACATTACTATGTGATCCAAACCAGAAAAAAACCCAGGATCTGTTCAACGAGAATGTGAAGTGTGCGAAAGTATGAGGCTGATGAGGTCAAATCCCAGACCAATCCCAGACTTAACTTGCGTTATCCTCTAAAATATTGATCGAAACCAGGTTTAATCGACTGCTTCAGTGTGGTACCACATTACTACGTGATCCAAACCAGAAAAAACCCAGGATCACTTCAACAAGTATGTGAACAATGCGAAAGTATGAGTCTCATGATCGAAAATCCCAGACCTAACCTAGACCTAACATGCGTTATCCTCTAAAATATTGATCCAAACCAGGTTTAATGGACTGTTTCAGTGTGGTACCACTTTACTACGTGATCCAAAGCAGAAAAAACCCTCGATCAGGTCAACATGTATGTTAAAACTGCGAAAGTATGACCCTGATCAGGGCAAATCCCAGGCCTAACCTAGACCTAACATGCGCTGTCCTCTAAAATATTGATGGACACCTGGTTTAATTGACTGTTTCAGTGTTGTACTTCATTACTACGTGATCCAATCCAGAAAAAGCCCAGGATCTAGCCATCAAGTATGAGAAATATGCGAAAGTATGAGCCTGCTGGGGGCAAATCCTAGACCTAAGCCAAACCTAACATGCGTTATCCTCTAAAATATTTATCAAGACCAGGTTTAATTGATTGATTCAGTGTGGTCCCACATTACTACGTGATCAAAACCAGAAAAAACCCAGGATCCGTTCAACAAGTATGTGAAGAATGCGAAATATGAGTCTGATGAGTGAAAATCCCGGGCCTAACCCAGACTTAAGATGCTTTATCCTCTAAAATATTTATCCAGAACAGGTTTAATTGAATGTTTCTGTGTGGTACCACATTACTATGTGATCCAAACCAGAAAATAACCCGGGATCTGTTCAACGAGTATGCGAAGTGTGCGAAAGTATGAGTCTGATGAGGGCAAACCCAGACCTATCCCAGACCTAACATGTGTTATCCTCTAAAATATTTATCAAGACCAGGTTTAATTGATTGTTTCAGTGTGGACCCACATTACTACGTGATCCAAACCAGAAAAAACCCAGGATCCGTTCAACAAGTATGTGAAGAATGCGAAAGTATGAGTCTGATGAGTGAAAATCCCAGGCCTAACCCAGACCTAAGATGCATTATCCTCTAAAATATTTATCCAGAACAGGTTTCATTGAATGTTTCAGTGTGGTACCACTTTACTACGTGATCCAAAGCAGAAAAAACACTCGATCAGGTCAACATGTATGTTAAAACTGCGAAAGTATGACCCTGATCAGGGCAAGTCCCAGGCCTAACCTAGACCTAACATGCGCTGTCCTCTAAAATATTGATGGAAACCAGGTTTAATTGACTGTTTCAGTGTTGTACTTCATTACTACGTGATCCAATCCAGAAAAAGCCCAGGATCTAGCCCTCAAGTATGAGAAATATGCGAAAGAATGAGCCTGATGAGAGAAAATCCCAGACCTAACCTAGACCTAACATGAATTATTCTCTAAAATATTGGTCGAAACCAGGTTTAATTGACTGATTCAGTGTGGTACCACATTACTACATGAACCAAACCAGAAAAAACCCAGCATCCGTTCAACACGTATGTGAAGAATGCGAAAGTATGAGTCTGATGAGTGAAAATCCCAGGCCTGACCTAGACCTAACATGCGTTATCCTCTAAAATATTGAGTGAAACCAGGTTTAATCGACTGTTTCAGTGTGGTACCACATTACTATGTGATCCAAACCAGAAAATAACCCAGGATCTGTTCAACGAGTATGTGAAGTGTGCGAAAATATGTGTCTGATGAGGTCAAATCCCAGACCATTCCCAGACTTAACTTGCGTTATCCTCTAAGATATTGATCGAAACCAGGTTTAATCGACTGCTTCAGTGTGGTACCAAATTACTACGTGATCCAAACCAGAAAAAACCCAGGATCAGTTCAACAAGTATGAGAAGAATGCGAAAGTATGAGTCTGATGAGTGAAAATCCCAGGGCTAACCTAGACCTAACATGCGTTATCCTCTAAGCAATTGATCCAAACCAGCTTTAATGGACTGTTTCAGTGTGGTACCACACTACTACGTGATACAAACCAGAAAAAACCCAGGATCTGTTCAACAAGTATGTGAAAAACGCGAAAGTATGAGCCTGATGAGGGCGAATCCCAGACCTATGCCAGACCTAACTTGCGTTATCCTCTAAAATATTGATCGAAACCAGGTTTAATTGACTGTTTCAGCGTGGTACCACATTACTACGTGATACAAACCAGAAACAGCCCAGGATCTAGCCATGAAGTATGAGAAATATGCGAAAGTATGAGCCTGCTGGGGGCAAATCCTAGACCTAAGCCAAACCTAACATGCGTTATCCTCTAAAATATTTATCAAGACCAGGTTTAATTGATTGTTTCAGTGTGGTACCACATTACTACATGAACCAAACCAGAAAAAACCCAGGATCCGTTCAACAAGTATGTGAAGAATGCGAAAGTATGAGTCTCATGAGCGAAAATCCCAGACCTAACCTAGACCTAACATGCGTTATCCTCTAAAATATTGATCCAAACCAGGTTTAATGGACTGTTTCAGTGTGGTACCACTTTACTACGTGATCCAAAGCAGAAAAAACCCTCGATCAGGTCAACATGTATGTTAAAACTGCGAAAGTATGACCCTGATCAGGGCAAGTCCCAGGCCTAACCTAGACCTAACATGCGCTGTCCTCTAAAATATTGATGGAAACCAGGTTTAATTGACTGTTTCAGTGTTGTACTTCATTACTACGTGATCCAATCCAGAAAAAGCCCAGGATCTAGCCCTCAAGTATGAGAAATATGCGAAAGAATGAGCCTGATGAGAGAAAATCCCAGACCTAACCTAGACGTAACATGAATTATTCTCTAAAATATTGGTCGAAACCAGGTTTAATTGACTGATTCAGTGTGGTCCCACATTACTACGTGATCCAAACCAGAAAAAACCCAGAATCCGTTCAACAAGTATGTGAAGAATGTGAAATATGTGTCTGATGAGTGAAAATCCCGGGCCTAACCTAGACCTAACATGCGTTATCCTCAAAAATATTGATCGAAACGTGGTTTAATCGACTGTTTCAGTGTGGTGCCACATTACTATGTGATCCAAACCAGAAAAAAACCCAGGATCTGTTCAACGAGAATGTGAAGTGTGCGAAAGTATGAGGCTGATGAGGTCAAATCCCAGACCAATCCCAGACTTAACTTGCGTTATCCTCTAAAATATTGATCGAAACCAGGTTTAATCGACTGCTTCAGTGTGGTACCACATTACTACGTGATCCAAACCAGAAAAAACCCAGGATCAGTTCAACAAGTATAAGAAGAATGCGAAAGTATGAGTCTGATGGGTGAAAATCCCAGGGCTAACCTAGCCCTAACATGCGTTATCCTCTAAAATATTGATCCAAACCAGGTTTAATGGACTGTTTCAGTGTGGTACCACATTACTACGTGATATAAACCAGAAAAAACCCAGGATCCGTTCAACAAGTATGTGAGGAATGCGAAAGTATGAGTCTGATGAGTGAAAATCCCAGGCCTAACCTAGACCTAACATGCGTTATCCTCAAGAATATTGATCGAAACCTGGTTTAATCGACTGTTTCAGTGTGGTACCACATTACTATGTGATCCAAACCAGTAAAAACCCAGGATCTGTTCAACGAGTATGTGAAGTGTGCGAAAGTATGAGTCTGATGAGGGCTAATCCCAGACCTATCCCAGACCTAACATGCGTTATCCTCTAAAATATTTATCAAGACCAGGTTTAATTGATTGTTTCAGTGTGGACCCACATTACTACGTGATCCAAACCAGAAAAAACCCAGGATCCGTTCAACAGGTATGCGAAGAATGCGAAAGTATGAGTCTGATGAGTGAAAATCCCAGGCCTAACCTAGACCTAACATGCGTTATCCTAAAAAATATTGATCGAAACCTGGTTTAATCGACTGTTTCAGTGCGGTACCACATTACTATGTGATCCAAACCAGAAGATAACCCAGGATCTGTTCAACGAGTATGTGAAGTGTGCGAAAGTATGAGTCTGATGAGGTCAAATCCCAGACCAATCCCAGACTTAACTTGCGTTATCCTCTAAAATATTGATCGAAACCAGGTTTAATCGGCTGTTTCAGTGTGGTACCATATTACTACGTGATCCAAACCAGAAAAAACCCAGGATCAGTTCAACAAGTATAAGAAGAATGCGAAAGTATGAGTCTGATGAGTGAAAATCCCAGGGCTAACCTAGACCTAACATGCGTTATCCTCTAAAATATTGATCGAAACCTGGTTTAATCGACTGTCTCAGTTTGGTACCACATTACTATGTGATCCAAACCAGAAAATAACCCAGGATCTGTTCAACGAGTATGTGAAGTGTGCGAAAGTATGAGTCTGATGAGGGCTAATCCCAGACCTATCCCAGACCTAACTTGCGTTATCCTCTAAAATATTGATCGAAACCAGGTTTAACCGACTGTTTCAGTGTGGAACCACATTACTACGTGGTCCAAACCAGAAAAAACCCAGGATCAGTTCAAGAAGTATGTGAAGAATGCGAAAGTATGAGTCTGATGAGTGAAAATCCCAGGCCTAACCTAGACCTAACATGCGTTATCCTCAAAAATATTGATCGAAACCTGGTTTAGTCGACTGTTTGAGTGTAGTATCACACTACTACGTGACCCAAACCAGAAAAAACCCAGGATCTGTTCAACAAGTATGTGAAAAACGCGAAAGTATGAGCCTGATGAGGGCAAATCCCGGACCTATCACAGACCTAACTTGCGTTATCCTCTAAAATATTGATCGAAACCAGGTTTAATTGAATGTTTCTGTGTGGTACCACATTACTACGTGATCGAAACCAGTAAAAACCCAGGATCCGTTCAACAAGTATGTGAAGAATGCGAAAGTATGAGTCTGATGAGTGAAAATCCCAGGCCTAACCCAGACCTAAGATGCTTTATCCTCTAAAATATTTATCCAGAACAGGTTTCATTGAATGTTTCAGTGTGGTACCACTTTACTACGTGATCCAATCCAGAAATAGCCCAGGATCTAGCCATGAAGTATGTGAAGAATGCGATAGTAAGAGCCTGATGAGGGCAAATCCTAGACCTATCCCAGACCTAACTTGCGTTATCCTCTAAAATATTGATCGAAACCAGGTTTAATCGACTGTTTCAGTGTTGTACTTCATTACTACGTGATGCAATCCAGAAAAAGCTCAGGATCTAGCCATCAAGTATGAGAAATATGCGAAAGAATGAGCCTGATGAGAGCAAATCCCAGACCTATCCCAGACCTAACTTGCGTTGTCCTCTAAAACATTGATGGAAACCAGGTTTAATTGACTGTTTCAGTGTTGTACTTCATTACTACGTGATGCAATCCAGAAAAAGCTCAGGATCTAGCCATCAAGTATGAGAAATATGCGAAAGAATGAGCCTGATGAGAGCAAATCCCAGACCTATCCCAGACCTAACATGCGTTATCCTCAAAAATATTGTTCGAAACCTGGTTTAATCGACTGTTTCAGTGTGGTACGACATTACTATGTGATCCAAACCAGAAAATAACCCAGGATCTGTTCAACGAGTATGTGAAAAACGCGAAAGTATGAGCCTGATGAGGGCAAATCCCGGACCTATCCCAGACCTAACTTGCGTTATCATCTAAAATATTGATCGAAACCAGGTTTAATTGAATGTTTCTGTGTGGTACCACATTACTATGTGATCCAAACCAGAAAATAACTCGGGATCTGTTCAACGAGTATGCGAAGTGTGCGAAAGTATGAGTCTGATGAGGGCAAACCCAGACCTATCCCAGACCTAACATGTGTTATCCTCTAAAATATTTATCAAGACCAGGTTTAATTGATTGTTTCAGTGTGGACCCACATTACTACGTGATCCAAACCAGAAAAAACCCAGGATCCGTTCAACAAGTATGTGAAGAATGCGAAAGTATGAGTCTGATGAGTGAAAATCCCAGGCCTAACCCAGACCTAAGATGCCTTATCCTCTAAAATATTTATCCAGAACAGGTTTCATTGAATGTTTCAGTGTGGTACCACTTTACTACGTGATCCAATCCAGAAATAGCCCAGGATCTAGCCATGAAGTATGAGAAATATGCGATAGTAAGAGCCTGATGAGGGCAAATCCTAGACCTATCCCAGACCTAACTTGCGTTATCCTCTAAAATATTGATCGAAACCAGGTTTAATTGACTGTTTCAGCGTGGTACCACATTACTACGTGATCCAAACCAGACAAAAATACCCAGGATCCGTTCAACAAGTATGTGAGGAATGCGAAAGTATGAGTCTGATGAGTGAAAATCCCAGGCCTAACCTAGACCTAACATGCGTTGTCCTCAAAAATATTGATCGAAACCTGGTTTAATCGACTGTTTTAGTGTGGTACCACATTACTATGTGATCCAAACCAGTAAAAACCCAGGATCTGTTCAACGAGTATGTGAAGTGTGCGAAAGTATGAGTCTGATGAGGGCAAATCCCAGACCTATCCCAGACCTAACATGCGTTCTCCTCTAAAATATTTATCAAGACCAGGTTTAATTGATTGTTTCAGTGTGGACCCACATAACTACGTGATCCAAACCAGAAAAAACCCAGGATCCGTTCAACAAGTATGTGAAGAATGCGAAAGTATGAGTCTGATGAATGAAAAAACCAGGCCTGTCCTAGACCTAACATGCGTTATCCTCTGAAATATTGAGCGAAACCAGGTTTAATGGACTGTTTCAGTGTGGTACCACACTACTACGGGATCCAAACCAGAAAAAACCCAGGATCTGTTCAACAAGTATGTGAAAAACGCGACAGTATGGGCCTGATGAGGGCAAATCCCAGACCTATCCCAGACCTAACTTGCGTTGTCCTCTAAAATATTGATGGAAACCAGGTTTAATTGACTGTTTCAGTGTTGTACTTCATTACTACGTGATGCAATCCAGAAAAGCTCAGGATCTAGCCATCAAGTATGAGAAATATGCGAAAGAATGAGCCTGATGAGAGCAAATCCCAGACCTATCCCAGACCTAACTTGCGTTGTCCTCTAAAACATTGATGGAAACCAGGTTTAATTGACTGTTTCAGTGTTGTACTTCATTACTACGTGATGCAATCCAGAAAAAGCTCAGGATCTAGCCATCAAGTATGAGAAATATGCGAAAGAATGAGCCTGATGAGAGCAAATCCCAGACCTATCCCAGACCTAACATGCGTTATCCTCAAAAATATTGTTCGAAACCTGGTTTAATCGACTGTTTCAGTGTGGTACCACATTACTATGTGATCCAAACCAGAAAATAACACAGGATCTGTTCAACGAGTATGTGAAGAAAGCGAAAGTATGAGTCTGATGAGGGCTAATCCCAGACCTATCCCAGACCTAACTTGCGATATCCTCTAAAATAATGATCGAAACCAGGTTTAATTGACTGTTTTATTGTGGTACCACACTACTACGGGATCCAAACCAGAAAAAACCCAGGATCTGTTCAACAAGTATGTGAAAAACGCGAAAGTATGAGCCTGATGAGGGCAAATCCCAGACCTATCCCAGACCTAACATGCGTTATCCTCAAAAATATAGATCGAAACCTGGTTTAATCGACTGTTTCAGTGTGGTACCACATTACTATGTGATCCAAACCAGAAAATAACCCAGGACCTGTTCAACGAGTATGTGAAGTGTGCGAAAGTATGAGTCTGATGAGGGCAAATCCCATACCTATCCCAGACCTAACATGCGTTATCCTCTAAAATATTTATCAAGACCAGGTTTAATTGATTGTTTCACTGTGGACCCACATTACTACGTGATCCAAACCAGAAAAAACCCAGCATCCGTTCAACACGTATGTGAAGAATGCGAAAGTATGAGTCTGATGAGTGAAAATCCCAGGCCTGACCTAGACCTAACTTGCGTTATCCTCTAAAATATTGATCGAAACCAGGCTTAATTGACTGTTTCAGCGTGGTACCACATTACTAGGTGATACAAACCAGAAACAGCCCAGGATCTAGCCATGAAGTATGAGAAATATGCGAAAGTATGAGCCTGCTGGGGGCAAATCCTAGACCTAAGCCAAACCTAACATGCGTTATCCTCTAAAATATTTATCAAGACCAGGTTTAATTGATTGTTTCAGTGTGGTACCACATTACTACGTGAACCAAACCAGAAAAAACCCAGGATCCGTTCAACAAGTATGTGAAGAATGCGAAAGTATGAGTCTCATGAGCGAAAATCCCAGACCTAACCTAGACCTAACATGCGTTATCCTCTAAAATATTGATCCAAACCAGGTTTAATGGACTGTTTCAGTGTGGTACCACTTTACTACGTGATCCAAAGCAGAAAAAACCCTCGATCAGGTCAACATGTATGTTAAAACTGCGAAAGTATGACCCTGATCAGGGCAAGTCCCAGGCCTAACCTAGACCTAACATGCGCTGTCCTCTAAAATATTGATGGAAACCAGGTTTAATTGACTGTTTCAGTGTTGTACTTCATTACTACGTGATCCAATCCAGAAAAAGCCCAGGATCTAGCCCTCAGGTATGAGAAATATGCGAAAGAATGAGCCTGATGAGAGAAAATCCCAGACCTAACCTAGACCTGACATGAATTATTCTCTAAAATATTGGTCGAAACCAGGTTTAATTGACTGATTCAGTGTGGTCCCACATTACTACGTGATCCAAACCAGAAAAAACCCAGGATCCGTTCAACAAGTATGTGAAGAATGTGAAATATGTGTCTGATGAGTGAAAATCCCAGACCTAACCTAGACCTAACATGCGTTATCCTCTAAAATATTGATCCAAACCAGGTTTAATGGACTGTTTCAGTGTGGTACCACTTTACTACGTGATCCAAAGCAGAAAAAACCCTCGATCAGGTCAACATGTATGTTAAAACTGCGAAAGTATGACCCTGATCAGGGCAAATCCCAGGCCTAACCTAGACCTAACATGCGCTGTCCTCTAAAATATTGATGGAAACCTGGTTTAATTGACTGTTTCAGTGTTGTACTTCATTACTACGTGATCCAATCCAGAAAAAGCCCAGGATCTAGCCATCAAGTATGAGAAATATGCGAAAGTATGAGCCTGCTGGGGGCAAATCCTAGACCTAAGCCAAACCTAACATGCGTTATCCTCTAAAATATTTATCAAGACCAGGTTTAATTGATTGATTCAGTGTGGTCCCACATTACTACGTGATCAAAACCAGAAAAAACCCAGGATCCGTTCAACAAGTATGTGAAGAATGCGAAATATGAGTCTGATGAGTGAAAATCCCGGGCCTAACCCAGACTTAAGATGCTTTATCCTCTAAAATATTTATCCAGAACAGGTTTAATTGAATGTTTCTGTGTGGTACCACATTACTATGTGATCCAAACCAGAAAATAACCCGGGATCTGTTCAACGAGTATGCGAAGTGTGCGAAAGTATGAGTCTGATGAGGGCAAACCCAGACCTATCCCAGACCTAACATGTGTTATCCTCAAAAATATTGATCGAAACCTGGTTTAATTGACTGTTTCAGTGTTGTACTTCATTACTACGTGATCCAATCCAGAAAAAGCCCAGGATCTAGCCATCAAGTATGAGAAATATGCGAAAGTATGAGCCTGCTGGGGGCAAATCCTAGACCTAAGCCAAACCTAACATGCGTTATCCTCTAAAATATATATCAAGACCAGGTTTAATTGATTGTTTCAGTGTGGACCCACATTACTACGTGATCCAAACCAGAAAAAACCCAGGATCCGTTCAAAAAGTATGTGAAGAATGCGAATGTATGAGTCTGATGAGTGAAAATCCCAGGCCTAACCTAGACCTAACATGCGTTATCCTCAAAAATATTGATCGAAACCTGGTTTAATCGACTGTTTCAGTGTGGTACCACATTACTATGTGATCCAAACCAGAAAATAACCCAGGATGTGTTCAGCGAGTATGTGAAGTGTGCGAAAGTATGAGTCTGATGAGGGCAAATCCCAGACCTATCCCAGACCTAACACGCGTTATCCTCTAAAATATTTATCCAGACCAGGTTTCATTGAGTGTTTCAGTGTGGTACCACTTTACTACGTGATACAATCCAGAAATAGCCCAGGATCTAGCCATGAAGTATGAGAAATATGCGATAGTAAGAGCCTGATGAGGGCAAATCCTAGACCTATCCCAGACCTAACTTGCGTTATCCTCTAAAATATTGATCGAAACCAGGTTTAATCGACTGTTTCAGTGTGGTACCACATTACTACGTGATCCAAACCAGAAAAAACCCAGGATCAGTTCAACAAGTATAAGAAGGATGCGAAAGTATGAGTCTGATGGGTGAAAATCCCAGGGCTAACCTAGACCTAACATGCGTTATCCTCTAAAATATTGATCCAAACCAGGTTTAATCGACTGTTTCAGTGTGGACCCACATTACTACGTGATCCAAACCAGAAAAAACCCAGGATCAGTTCAACAAGTATAAGAAGGATGCGAAAGTATGAGTCTGATGGGTGAAAATCCCAGGGCTAACCTAGACCTAACATGCGTTATCCTCTAAAATATTGATCGAAACCAGGTTTAATTGACTGTTTTAGTGTGGTACCACATTACTACGTGATCCAAACCTGGAAAAAACCCAGGATCTGTTCAACGAGTATGTGAAAAACGCGAAACTGTGAGCCTGATGAGGGCAAATCTTAGACCTAACCCAGACCTAAGATGCGTTGTCCTCTAAAATATTTATCCAGACCAGGTTTCATTGAATGTTTCAGTGTGGTACCACATAACTACGTGATCCAAACCAGTAAAAACCCAGGATCCGTTTAACAAGTATGTGAGGAATGCGAATGTATGAGTCTGATGAGTGAAAATCCCAGGCCTAACCTAGACCTAACATGCGTTATCCTCAAAAATATTGATCGAAACCTGGTTTAATCGACTGTTTCAGTGTGGTACCACATTACTATGTGATCCAAACCAGAAAATAACCCAGGATCCGTTCAACAAGTATGTGAAGAATGTGAAAGTATGAGTCTGATGAGTGAAAATCCCAGGCCTAACCTAGACCTAACATGCGTTATCCTGAAAGATATTGATCGAAACCTGGTTTAATCGACTGTTTCAGTGTGGTACCACATTACTATGTGATCCAAACCAGAAAATAACCCAGGATCTGTTCAACGAGTATGTGAAGTGTGCGAAAGTATGAGTCTGATGAGGTCAAATCCCAGACCAATCCCAGACTTAACTTGCGTTATCCTCTAAAATATTGATCGAAACCAGGTTTAATCGGCTGTTTCAGTGTGGTACCATATTACTACGTGATCCAAACCAGAAAAAACCCAGGATCAGTTCAACAAGTATAAGAAGAATGCGAAAGTATGAGTCTGATGAGTGAAAATCCCAGGGCTAACCTAGACCTAACATGCGTTATCCTCTAAAATATTGATCGAAACCTGGTTTAATCGACTGTCTCAGTTTGGTACCACATTACTATGTGATCCAAACCAGAAAATAACCCAGGATCTGTTCAACGAGTATGTGAAGTGTGCGAAAGTATGAGTCTGATGAGGGCTAATCCCAGACCTATCCCAGACCTAACTTGCGTTATCCTCTAAAATATTGATCGAAACCAGGTTTAACCGACTGTTTCAGTGTGGAACCACATTACTACGTGGTCCAAACCAGAAAAAACCCAGGATCAGTTCAAGAAGTATGTGAAGAATGCGAAAGTATGAGTCTGATGAGTGAAAATCCCAGGCCTAACCTAGACCTAACATGCGTTATCCTCAAAAATATTGATCGAAACCTGGTTTAGTCGACTGTTTGAGTGTAGTATCACACTACTACGTGACCCAAACCAGAAAAAACCCAGGATCTGTTCAACAAGTATGTGAAAAACGCGAAAGTATGAGCCTGATGAGGGCAAATCCCGGACCTATCACAGACCTAACTTGCGTTATCCTCTAAAATATTGATCGAAACCAGGTTTAATTGAATGTTTCTGTGTGGTACCACATTACTACGTGATCGAAACCAGTAAAAACCCAGGATCCGTTCAACAAGTATGTGAAGAATGCGAAAGTATGAGTCTGATGAGTGAAAATCCCAGGCCTAACCCAGACCTAAGATGCTTTATCCTCTAAAATATTTATCCAGAACAGGTTTCATTGAATGTTTCAGTGTGGTACCACTTTACTACGTGATCCAAACCAGAAAAAACCCAGGATCACTTCAACAAGTATGTGAACAATGCGAAAGTATGAGTCTCATGATCGAAAATCCCAGACCTAACCTAGACCTAACATGCGTTATCCTCTAAAATATTGATCCAAACCAGGTTTAATGGACTGTTTCAGTGTGGTACCACTTTACTACGTGATCCAAAGCAGAAAAAACCCTCGATCAGGTCAACATGTATGTTAAAACTGCGAAAGTATGACCCTGATCAGGGCAAATCCCAGGCCTAACCTAGACCTAACATGCGCTGTCCTCTAAAATATTTATCAAGACCAGGTTTAATTGATTGTTTCAGTGTGGACCCACATAACTACGTGATCCAAACCAGAAAAAACCCAGGATCCGTTCAACAAGTATGTGAAGAATGCGAAAGTATGAGTCTGATGAATGAAAAAACCAGGCCTGTCCTAGACCTAACATGCGTTATCCTCTGAAATATTGAGCGAAACCAGGTTTAATGGACTGTTTCAGTGTGGTACCACACTACTACGGGATCCAAACCAGAAAAAACCCAGGATCTGTTCAACAAGTATGTGAAAAACGCGACAGTATGGGCCTGATGAGGGCAAATCCCAGACCTATCCCAGACCTAACTTGCGTTGTCCTCTAAAATATTGATGGAAACCAGGTTTAATTGACTGTTTCAGTGTTGTACTTCATTACTACGTGATGCAATCCAGAAAAGCTCAGGATCTAGCCATCAAGTATGAGAAATATGCGAAAGAATGAGCCTGATGAGAGCAAATCCCAGACCTATCCCAGACCTAACTTGCGTTGTCCTCTAAAACATTGATGGAAACCAGGTTTAATTGACTGTTTCAGTGTTGTACTTCATTACTACGTGATGCAATCCAGAAAAAGCTCAGGATCTAGCCATCAAGTATGAGAAATATGCGAAAGAATGAGCCTGATGAGAGCAAATCCCAGACCTATCCCAGACCTAACATGCGTTATCCTCAAAAATATTGTTCGAAACCTGGTTTAATCGACTGTTTCAGTGTGGTACCACATTACTATGTGATCCAAACCAGAAAATAACACAGGATCTGTTCAACGAGTATGTGAAGAAAGCGAAAGTATGAGTCTGATGAGGGCTAATCCCAGACCTATCCCAGACCTAACTTGCGATATCCTCTAAAATAATGATCGAAACCAGGTTTAATTGACTGTTTTATTGTGGTACCACACTACTACGGGATCCAAACCAGAAGAAACCCAGGATCTGTTCAACGAGTATGTGAAGAAAGCGAAAGTATGAGTCTGATGAGGGCTAATCCCAGACCTATCCCAGACCTAACTTGCGATATCCTCTAAAATATTGATCGAAACCAGGTTTAATTGACTGTATTATTGTGGTACCACACTACTACGGGATCCAAACCAGAAAAAACCCAGGATCTGTTCAACAAGTATGTGAAAAACGCGAAAGTATGAGCCTGATGAGGGCAAATCCCAGACCTATCCCAGACCTAACATGCGTTATCCTCAAAAATATAGATCGAAACCTGGTTTAATCGACTGTTTCAGTGTGGTACCACATTACTATGTGATCCAAACCAGAAAATAACCCAGGACCTGTTCAACGAGTATGTGAAGTGTGCGAAAGTATGAGTCTGATGAGGGCAAATCCCATACCTATCCCAGACCTAACATGCGTTATCCTCTAAAATATTTATCAAGACCAGGTTTAATTGATTGTTTCACTGTGGACCCACATTACTACGTGATCCAAACCAGAAAAAACCCAGCATCCGTTCAACACGTATGTGAAGAATGCGAAAGTATGAGTCTGATGAGTGAAAATCCCAGGCCTGACCTAGACCTAACTTGCGTTATCCTCTAAAATATTGATCGAAACCAGGCTTAATTGACTGTTTCAGCGTGGTACCACATTACTAGGTGATACAAACCAGAAACAGCCCAGGATCTAGCCATGAAGTATGAGAAATATGCGAAAGTATGAGCCTGCTGGGGGCAAATCCTAGACCTAAGCCAAACCTAACATGCGTTATCCTCTAAAATATTTATCAAGACCAGGTTTAATTGATTGTTTCAGTGTGGTACCACATTACTACGTGAACCAAACCAGAAAAAACCCAGGATCCGTTCAACAAGTATGTGAAGAATGCGAAAGTATGAGTCTCATGAGCGAAAATCCCAGACCTAACCTAGACCTAACATGCGTTATCCTCTAAAATATTGATCCAAACCAGGTTTAATGGACTGTTTCAGTGTGGTACCACTTTACTACGTGATCCAAAGCAGAAAAAACCCTCGATCAGGTCAACATGTATGTTAAAACTGCGAAAGTATGACCCTGATCAGGGCAAGTCCCAGGCCTAACCTAGACCTAACATGCGCTGTCCTCTAAAATATTGATGGAAACCAGGTTTAATTGACTGTTTCAGTGTTGTACTTCATTACTACGTGATCCAATCCAGAAAAAGCCCAGGATCTAGCCCTCAAGTATGAGAAATATGCGAAAGAATGAGCCTGATGAGAGAAAATCCCAGACCTAACCTAGACCTAACATGAATTATTCTCTAAAATATTGGTCGAAACCAGGTTTAATTGACTGATTCAGTGTGGTCCCACATTACTACGTGATCCAAACCAGAAAAAACCCAGGATCCGTTCAACAAGTATGTGAAGAATGTGAAATATGTGTCTGATGAGTGAAAATCCCGGGCCTAACCTAGACCTAACATGCGTTATCCTCAAAAATATTGATCGAAACGTGGTTTAATCGACTGTTTCAGTGTGGTGCCACATTACTATGTGATCCAAACCAGAAAAAAACCCAGGATCTGTTCAACGAGAATGTGAAGTGTGCGAAAGTATGAGGCTGATGAGGTCAAATCCCAGACCAATCCCAGACTTAACTTGCGTTATCCTCTAAAATATTGATCGAAACCAGGTTTAATCGACTGCTTCAGTGTGGTACCACATTACTACGTGATCCAAACCAGAAAAAACCCAGGATCACTTCAACAAGTATGTGAACAATGCGAAAGTATGAGTCTCATGATCGAAAATCCCAGACCTAACCTAGACCTAACATGCGTTATCCTCTAAAATATTGATCCAAACCAGGTTTAATGGACTGTTTCAGTGTGGTACCACTTTACTACGTGATCCAAAGCAGAAAAAACCCTCGATCAGGTCAACATGTATGTTAAAACTGCGAAAGTATGACCCTGATCAGGGCAAATCCCAGGCCTAACCTAGACCTAACATGCGCTGTCCTCTAAAATATTGATGGACACCTGGTTTAATTGACTGTTTCAGTGTTGTACTTCATTACTACGTGATCCAATCCAGAAAAAGCCCAGGATCTAGCCATCAAGTATGAGAAATATGCGAAAGTATGAGCCTGCTGGGGGCAAATCCTAGACCTAAGCCAAACCTAACATGCGTTATCCTCTAAAATATTTATCAAGACCAGGTTTAATTGATTGATTCAGTGTGGTCCCACATTACTACGTGATCAAAACCAGAAAAAACCCAGGATCCGTTCAACAAGTATGTGAAGAATGCGAAATATGAGTCTGATGAGTGAAAATCCCGGGCCTAACCCAGACTTAAGATGCTTTATCCTCTAAAATATTTATCCAGAACAGGTTTAATTGAATGTTTCTGTGTGGTACCACATTACTATGTGATCCAAACCAGAAAATAACCCGGGATCTGTTCAACGAGTATGCGAAGTGTGCGAAAGTATGAGTCTGATGAGGGCAAACCCAGACCTATCCCAGACCTAACATGTGTTATCCTCTAAAATATTTATCAAGACCAGGTTTAATTGATTGTTTCAGTGTGGACCCACATTACTACGTGATCCAAACCAGAAAAAACCCAGGATCCGTTCAACAAGTATGTGAAGAATGCGAAAGTATGAGTCTGATGAGTGAAAATCCCAGGCCTAACCCAGACCTAAGATGCATTATCCTCTAAAATATTTATCCAGAACAGGTTTCATTGAATGTTTCAGTGTGGTACCACTTTACTACGTGATCCAAAGCAGAAAAAACACTCGATCAGGTCAACATGTATGTTAAAACTGCGAAAGTATGACCCTGATCAGGGCAAGTCCCAGGCCTAACCTAGACCTAACATGCGCTGTCCTCTAAAATATTGATGGAAACCAGGTTTAATTGACTGTTTCAGTGTTGTACTTCATTACTACGTGATCCAATCCAGAAAAAGCCCAGGATCTAGCCCTCAAGTATGAGAAATATGCGAAAGAATGAGCCTGATGAGAGAAAATCCCAGACCTAACCTAGACCTAACATGAATTATTCTCTAAAATATTGGTCGAAACCAGGTTTAATTGACTGATTCAGTGTGGTACCACATTACTACATGAACCAAACCAGAAAAAACCCAGCATCCGTTCAACACGTATGTGAAGAATGCGAAAGTATGAGTCTGATGAGTGAAAATCCCAGGCCTGACCTAGACCTAACATGCGTTATCCTCTAAAATATTGAGTGAAACCAGGTTTAATCGACTGTTTCAGTGTGGTACCACATTACTATGTGATCCAAACCAGAAAATAACCCAGGATCTGTTCAACGAGTATGTGAAGTGTGCGAAAATATGTGTCTGATGAGGTCAAATCCCAGACCATTCCCAGACTTAACTTGCGTTATCCTCTAAGATATTGATCGAAACCAGGTTTAATCGACTGCTTCAGTGTGGTACCAAATTACTACGTGATCCAAACCAGAAAAAACCCAGGATCAGTTCAACAAGTATGAGAAGAATGCGAAAGTATGAGTCTGATGAGTGAAAATCCCAGGGCTAACCTAGACCTAACATGCGTTATCCTCTAAGCAATTGATCCAAACCAGCTTTAATGGACTGTTTCAGTGTGGTACCACACTACTACGTGATACAAACCAGAAAAAACCCAGGATCTGTTCAACAAGTATGTGAAAAACGCGAAAGTATGAGCCTGATGAGGGCGAATCCCAGACCTATGCCAGACCTAACTTGCGTTATCCTCTAAAATATTGATCGAAACCAGGTTTAATTGACTGTTTCAGCGTGGTACCACATTACTACGTGATACAAACCAGAAACAGCCCAGGATCTAGCCATGAAGTATGAGAAATATGCGAAAGTATGAGCCTGCTGGGGGCAAATCCTAGACCTAAGCCAAACCTAACATGCGTTATCCTCTAAAATATTTATCAAGACCAGGTTTAATTGATTGTTTCAGTGTGGTACCACATTACTACATGAACCAAACCAGAAAAAACCCAGGATCCGTTCAACAAGTATGTGAAGAATGCGAAAGTATGAGTCTCATGAGCGAAAATCCCAGACCTAACCTAGACCTAACATGCGTTATCCTCTAAAATATTGATCCAAACCAGGTTTAATGGACTGTTTCAGTGTGGTACCACTTTACTACGTGATCCAAAGCAGAAAAAACCCTCGATCAGGTCAACATGTATGTTAAAACTGCGAAAGTATGACCCTGATCAGGGCAAGTCCCAGGCCTAACCTAGACCTAACATGCGCTGTCCTCTAAAATATTGATGGAAACCAGGTTTAATTGACTGTTTCAGTGTTGTACTTCATTACTACGTGATCCAATCCAGAAAAAGCCCAGGATCTAGCCCTCAAGTATGAGAAATATGCGAAAGAATGAGCCTGATGAGAGAAAATCCCAGACCTAACCTAGACGTAACATGAATTATTCTCTAAAATATTGGTCGAAACCAGGTTTAATTGACTGATTCAGTGTGGTCCCACATTACTACGTGATCCAAACCAGAAAAAACCCAGAATCCGTTCAACAAGTATGTGAAGAATGTGAAATATGTGTCTGATGAGTGAAAATCCCGGGCCTAACCTAGACCTAACATGCGTTATCCTCAAAAATATTGATCGAAACGTGGTTTAATCGACTGTTTCAGTGTGGTGCCACATTACTATGTGATCCAAACCAGAAAAAAACCCAGGATCTGTTCAACGAGAATGTGAAGTGTGCGAAAGTATGAGGCTGATGAGGTCAAATCCCAGACCAATCCCAGACTTAACTTGCGTTATCCTCTAAAATATTGATCGAAACCAGGTTTAATCGACTGCTTCAGTGTGGTACCACATTACTACGTGATCCAAACCAGAAAAAACCCAGGATCAGTTCAACAAGTATAAGAAGAATGCGAAAGTATGAGTCTGATGGGTGAAAATCCCAGGGCTAACCTAGCCCTAACATGCGTTATCCTCTAAAATATTGATCCAAACCAGGTTTAATGGACTGTTTCAGTGTGGTACCACATTACTACGTGATATAAACCAGAAAAAACCCAGGATCCGTTCAACAAGTATGTGAGGAATGCGAAAGTATGAGTCTGATGAGTGAAAATCCCAGGCCTAACCTAGACCTAACATGCGTTATCCTCAAGAATATTGATCGAAACCTGGTTTAATCGACTGTTTCAGTGTGGTACCACATTACTATGTGATCCAAACCAGTAAAAACCCAGGATCTGTTCAACGAGTATGTGAAGTGTGCGAAAGTATGAGTCTGATGAGGGCTAATCCCAGACCTATCCCAGACCTAACATGCGTTATCCTCTAAAATATTTATCAAGACCAGGTTTAATTGATTGTTTCAGTGTGGACCCACATTACTACGTGATCCAAACCAGAAAAAACCCAGGATCCGTTCAACAGGTATGCGAAGAATGCGAAAGTATGAGTCTGATGAGTGAAAATCCCAGGCCTAACCTAGACCTAACATGCGTTATCCTAAAAAATATTGATCGAAACCTGGTTTAATCGACTGTTTCAGTGCGGTACCACATTACTATGTGATCCAAACCAGAAGATAACCCAGGATCTGTTCAACGAGTATGTGAAGTGTGCGAAAGTATGAGTCTGATGAGCGCAAATCCCAGACCTATCCCAGACCTAACATGCGTTATCCTCTAAAATATTTATCAAGACCAGGTTTAATTGATTGTTTCAGTGTGGGCCCACATAACTACGTGATCCAAACCAGAAAAAACCCAGGATCCGTTCAACAAGTATGTGAAGAATGCGAAAGTATGAGTCTGATGAATGAAAAAACCAGGCCTGACCTAGACCTAACATGCGTTATCCTCTGAAATATTGAGCGAAACCAGGTTTAATGGACTGTTTCAGTGTGGTACCACACTACTACGGGATCCAAACCAGAAAAAACCCGGGATCTGTTCAACAAGTATGTGAAAAACGCGACAGTATGGGCCTGATGAGGGCAAATCCCAGACCTATCCCAGACCTAACTTGCGTTGTCCTCTAAAATATTGATGGAAACCAGGTTCAATTGACTGTTTCAGTGTTGTACTTCATTACTACGTGATGCAATCCAGAAAAGCTCAGGATCTAGCCATCAAGTATGAGAAATATGCGAAAGAATGAGCCTGATGAGAGCAAATCCCAGACCTATCCCAGACCTAACTTGCGTTGTCCTCTAAAACATTGATGGAAACCAGGTTTAATTGACTGTTTCAGTGTTGTACTTCATTACTACGTGATGCAATCCAGAAAAAGCTCAGGATCTAGCCATCAAGTATGAGAAATATGCGAAAGAATGAGCCTGATGAGAGCAAATCCCAGACCTATCCCAGACCTAACATGCGTTATCCTCAAAAATATTGTTCGAAACCTGGTTTAATCGACTGTTTCAGTGTGGTACCACATTTCTATGTGATCCAAACCAGAAAATAACACAGGATCTGTTCAACGAGTATGTGAAGAAAGCGAAAGTATGAGTCTGATGAGGGCTAATCCCAGACCTATCCCAGACCTAACTTGCGATATCCTCTAAAATATTGATCGAAACCAGGTTTAATTGACTGTTTTATTGTGGTACCACACTACTACGGGATCCAAACCAGAAAAAACCCAGGATCTGTTCAACGAGTATGTGAAGAAAGCGAAAGTATGAGTCTGATGAGGGCTAATCCCAGACCTATCCCAGACCTAGCTTGCGTGATCCTCTAAAATATTTATCAAGACCAGGTTTAATTGAATGTTTCAGTGTGGTACCACATTACTACGTGATACAATGCAGAAACAGCCCAGGATCTAGCCATGAAGTATGAGAAATATGCGAAGGTATGAGCCTGATGAGGGCAAATCCTAGACGTAACCCAGACCTAACATGCGTTATCCTCTAAAATATTTATCAAGACCAGGTTTAATTGAATGTTTCAGTGTGGTACCACATTTCTACGTGATCCAAACCAGAAAAAACCCAGGATCCGTTCAACAAGTATGTGAAGAATGCGAATGTATGAGTCTGATCAGTGAAAATCTCAGGCCTTACCTAGACCTAACTTGCGTTGTCCTCTAAAATATTGATGGAAACCAGGTTTCATTGACTGTTTCAGTGTGGTACTACATTACTACGTGATGCAATCCAGAAAAAGCCCAGGATCCGTTCAACAAGTATGAAGAAAGCGAAAGTATGAGTCTGATGAGGGCTAATCCCAGACCTATCCCAGACATAACATGCGTTATCCTCAAAAATATTGATCGAAACCAGGTTTAATCGACTGTTTCAGTGTGGTACCACATTACTGCGTGATCCAAACTAGAAAAAAACCCAGGATCTCGTCAACGAGTATGTGAAGTGTGCGAAAGTATGAGTCTGATAAGGGCTAATCCCAGACCTATCCCAGACCTAACATGCGTTATCCTCTAAAATATTTATCAAGACCAGGTTTAATTGAATGTTTCAGTGTGGTACCACATTACTACGTGATCCAAACCACAAAAAACCCAGGATCTGTTCGACAAGTATGTGAAAAACGCGAAACTGTGAGCCTGATGAGGGCAAATCTTAGACCTAACCTTGACCTAACATGCGTTATCCTCTAAAATTCTTATCCAGACCAGGTTTCATTGAATGTTTCAGTGTGGTACCACTTTACTACGTGATCCAATCCAGAAATAGCCCAGGATCTAGCCATGAAGTATGAGAAATATGCGAAAGTATGAGCCTGATGAGGGCAAATCCTAGACCTAACCCAGACCTAACATGCGTTATTCTCTAAAATATTTATCAAGACCAGGTTTAATTGAATGTTTCAGTGTGGTACCACATTACTACGTGTTCCAAACCAGAAAAAACCCAGGATCCGTTCAACAAGTATGTGAAGAAGGCGAAAGTATGAGTCTGATCAGTGAAAATCTCAGGCCTTACCTAGACCTAACTTGCGTTGTCCTCTAAAATATTGATGGAAACCAGGTTTCATTGACTGTTTCAGTGTGGTACTACGTTACTACGTGATGCAATCCAGAAAAAGCCCAGGATATAGCCATCAAGTATGAGAAATATGCGAAAGAATGAGCCTGATGAGAGCAAATCCCAGACCTAATCTAGACCTAACATGCGTTATCCTCTAAAAATTTGAGCGAAAACAGGTTTAATGGACTGTTTCAGTGTGGTACCACACTACTTCGTGATCCAAACCAGAAAAAACCCAGGATCTGTTCAACAAGTATGTGAAAATCGCGAAACTGTGAGCCTGATGAGGGCAAATCTTAGACCTAACCCAGACCTAAGATGCGTTGTCCTCTAAAATATTTATCAAGACCAGGTTTAATTGATTGTTTCAGTGTGGCCCCACATTACTACGTGATCCAAACCTGAAAAAACCCAGGATCTGTTCGACAAGTATGTGAAAAACGCGAAACTGTGAGCCTGATGAGGGCAAATCTTAGACCTAACCCAGACCTAAGATGCTTTATCCTCTAAAATATTTATCCAGAACAGGTTTCACTGA
Source organism: Colletes latitarsis (assembly GCF_051014445.1). NCBI lineage: Eukaryota > Metazoa > Arthropoda > Insecta > Hymenoptera > Colletidae > Colletes > Colletes latitarsis. The sequence continues at coordinate 10,960,537 of NW_027488366.1, forward strand.
ATGTTTCAGTGTGGTACCACTTTACTACGTGATCCAATCCAGAAATAGCCCAGGATCTAGCCATGAAGTATGAGAAATATGCGATAGTAAGAGCCTGATGAGGGCAAATCCTAGACCTATCCCAGACCTAACTTGCGTTATCCTCTAAAATATTGATCGAAACCAGGTATAATTGACTGTTTCAGCGTGGTACCACATTACTACGTGATACAATGCATAAACAGCCCAGGATCTAACCATGAAGTATGAGAAATATGCGATAGTATGAGCCTGATGAGGGCAAATCCTAGACGTAACCCAGACCTAACATGCGTTATCCTCTAAAATATTTATCAAGACCAGGTTTAATTGAATGTTTCAGTGTGGTACCACATTACTACGTGATCCAAACCAGACAAAAACACAGGATCCGTTCAACAAGTATGTGAAGAATGCGAATTTATGAGTCTGATCAGTGAAAATCTCAGGCCTTACCTAGACCTATCTCGCGTTGTCCTCTAAAATATTGATGGAAACCAGGTTTCATTGACTGTTTCAGTGTGGTACTACATTACTACGTGATGCAATCCAGAAAAAGCCCAGGATCCGTTCAACAAGTATGTGAAGAAAGCGAAAGTATGAGTCTGATGAGGGCTAATCCCAGACCTATCCCAGACCTAACATGCGTTATCCTCAAAAATATTGATCGAAACCAGGTTTAATCGACTGTTTCAGTGTGGTATCACATTACTGCGTGATCCAAACTAGAAAAAAACCCAGGATCTCGTCAACGAGTATGAGAAGTGTGCGAAAGTATGAGTCTAACCCAGACCTATCCCAGACCTAACATGCGTTATCCTCTAAAATGTTTATCAAGACCAGGTTTAATTGAATGTTTCAGTGTGGTACCACATTACTACGGGATCCAAACCAGAAAAAACCCAGGATCTGTTCAACAAGTATGTGAAAAACGCGAAAGTGTGAGCCTGATGAGAGCAAATCCCAGACCTAATCTAGACCTAACATGCGTTATCCTCAAAAATATTGATCGAAACCAGGTTTAATCGACTGTTTCAGTGTGGTACCACATTACTGCGTGATCCAAACTAGAAAAAAACCCAGGATCTCGTCAACGAATATGTGAAGTGTGCGTAAGTATGAGTCTAACCCAGACCTAACCTAGACCTAATATGAATTATTCTCTAAAATATTGATCGAAACCAGGTTTAATTGACTGTTTCAGTGTGGTCCCACATTACTACGTGATCCAAACCACAAAAAACCCAGGATCTGTTCGACAAGTATGTGAAAAACGCGTAACTGTGAGCCTGATAAGGGCAAATCTTAGACCTAACCTTGACCTAACATGCGTTATCCTCTAAAATTTTTATCCAGACCAGGTTTCATTGAATGTTTCAGTGTGGTACCACTTTACTACGTGATCCAATCCAGAAATAGCCCAGGATCTAGCCATGAAGTATGAGAAATATGCGAAAGTATGAGCCTGATGAGGGCAAATCCTAGACCTAACCCAGACCTAACATGCGTTATTCTCTAAAATATTTATCAAGACCAGGTTTAATTGAATGTTTCAGTGTGGTACCACATTACTACGTGTTCCAAACCAGAAAAAACCCAGGATCCGTTCAACAAGTATGTGAAGAAGGCGAAAGTATGAGTCTGATCAGTGACAATCTCAGGCCTTACCTAGACCTAACTTGCGTTGTCCTCTAAAATATTGATGGAAACCAGGTTTCATTCACTGTTTCAGTGTGGTACTACAGTACTACGTGATGCAATCCAGAAAACGCACATGATCTAGCCATCAAGTATGAGAAATATGCGAAAGAATGAGCCTAATGAGAGCAAATCCCAGACCTAACCTAGACCTAACATGCGTTATCCTCTAAAATATTGTGCGAAACCAGGTTTGATGGACAGTTTCAGTGTGGTACCACACTACTACGGGATCCAAACCAGAAAAAACCCAGGATCTGTTCAACAAGTATGTGAAAAACGCGAAAGTATGAGCCTGATGAGGTCAAATCCCAGACCAATCCCAGACTTAACTTTCGTTATCCTCTAAGATATTGATCGAAACCAGGTATAATCGTCTGTTTCAGTGTGGTACCACATTACTACGTGATCCAAACCAGAAAAAACCCAGGATCAGTTCAACAAGTATGTGAAGAATGCGAAGGTATGAGTCTGATGAGTGAAAATCCCAGGCCTGACCTAGACCTAACATGCGTTGTCCTCTAAAATATTGATCCAAACCAGGTTTAATGGACTGTTTCAGTGTGGTACCACACTACTACGTGATCCAAACCAGAGAAAAGCCAGGATCTGTTCAACAAGTATGTGAAAAACACGAAAGTATGAGTCTGATGAGGACAAATCCCATACCTATCCCAGACCTAACATGCGTTTTCCTATAAAATATTTATCAAGACCAGGTTTAATTGATTGTTTCAGTGTGGACCCACATTACTAGCTGATCCAAACCAGAAAAAACCCAGGATCCGTTCAACAAGTATGTGAAGAATGCGAAAGTATGAGTCTGATGAGTGAAAATCCCAGGCCTGACCTAGACCTAACATGCGTTATCCTCTAAAATATTGAGCGAAACCAGGTTTAATGGACTGTTTCAGTGTGGTACCACACTACTACGGGATCCAAACCAGAAAAAACCCAGGATCTGTTCAACAAGTATGTGAAGTGTGCGAAAGTATGAGTCTGATGAGGTCAAATCCCAGACCAATCCCAGACTTAACTTGCGTTATCCTCTAAAATATTGATCGGAACCAGGTTTCATCGACTGTTTCAGCGTGGTACCACATTACTACGTGATACATTCCAGAAATAGCCCAGGATCTAGCCATGATGTATGAGAAAGATGCGAAAGTATGAGCATGATGAGGGCAAATTCTAGACCTGATCCAGACCTAACATGCGTTATCCTCTAAAATATTTTTCAAGACCAGGTTTAATTGACTGTTTCAGTGTGGTCCCACATTACTACGTGATCCAAACCAGAAAAGCCCAGGATCCGTTCTACAAGTATGTGAAGAATGCGAAAGTATGAGTCTGATGAGTGAAAATCCCAGGCCTAACCTAGACCTAACATGCGTTATCCTCAAAAATATTGATCGAAACCTGGTTTAATCGACTGTTTCAGTGCGGTACCACATTACTATGTGATCCAAACCAGAAAGTAACCCAGGATCTGTTCAACGAGTATGTGAAGTGTGCGAAAGTATGAGTCTGATGAGCCCAAATCCCAGGCCAATCCCAGACTTAACTTGCGTTATCCTCTAAAATATTTATCAAGACCAGGTTTAATTGAATGTTTCAGTGTGGTACCACTTTACTACGTGATCCAAAGCAGAAAAAACCCTCGGTCAGGTCAACATGTATGTTAAAACTGCGAAAGTATGACCCTGATGAGGGCAAATTCCAGACCTAACCTAGACCTAACATGCGTTATCCTCTAAAATATTGATCCAAACCAGGTTTAATGGACTGTTTCAGTGTGGTACCACACTACTACGTGATCCAAACCAGAGAAAAGCCAGGATCTGTTCAACAAGTATGTGAAAAACACGAAAGTATGAGCCTGATGAGGGCAAATCCCAGACCAATCCCAGACCTAACTTGCGTTGTCCTCTAAGATATTGATGGAAACCAGGTTTAATTGACTGTTTCAGTGTTGTACTTCATTACTACGTGATGCAATCCAGAAAAAGCCCAGGATCTAGCCATCAAGTATGAGAAATATGCGAAGGAACGAGCCTGATGAGAGCAAATCCCAGAACTAACCTAGACCTAACATGAATTATTCTCTAAAATATTGATCGAAACCAGGTTTAATCGACTGTTTCAGTGTGGTACCACATTACTATGTGATCCAAACCAGAAAATAACCCAGGATCTGTTCAACGAGTATGTGAAGTGTGCGAAAGTATGAGTCTGATGAGGTCAAATCCCAGACCTATCCCAAACCTAACTATGCGTTATCCTCTAAAATATTGATCAAAATCAGGTTTAATCGACTGTTTCAGTGTGGTACCACATTACTATGTGATCCAAACCAGAAAATAACCCAGGATCTGTTCAACGAGTATGTGAAGTGTGCGAAAGTATGAGTCTGATGAGGTCAAATCCCGGACCAATCCCAGACTTAACTTGCGTTATCCTCTAAGATATTGATCGAAACCAGGTTTAATCGACTGTTTCAGTGTGGTACCACATGACTACGTGATCCAAACCAGAAAAAACCCAGGATCTGTTCACCGAGTATGTGAAGTGTGCGAAAGTATGAGTCTGATGAGGGCAAATCCCAGACCTATCCCAGACCTAACATGCGTTATCCACTAAAATATTTATCAAGACCAGGTTTAATTGATTGTTTCAGTATGGACCCACATTACTACGTGATCCAAACCAGAAAAAACCCAGGATCCGTTCAACAAGTATGTGAAGAATGCGAAAGTATGAGTCTGATGAGTGAAAAAACCAGGCCTGACCTAGACCTAACATGCGTTATCCACTAAAATATTGAGCGAAACCAGGTTTAATGGAATGTTTCAGTGTGGTACCACACTACTACGGGATCCAAACCAGAAAAAACCCAGGATCTGTTCAACAAGTATGTGAAAAACGCGAAAGTATGAGCCTGATGAGGGCAAATCCCGGACCTATCCCAGACCTAACTTGCGTTATCCTCTAAAATATTCATCGAAACCAGGTTTAATTGGATGTTTCAGTGTGGTATCACACTACTACGTGACCCAAACCAGAAAAAACCCAGGATCTGTTCAACAAGTATGTGAAAAACGCGAAAGTATGAGCCTGATGAGGGCAAATCCCGGACCTATCCCAGACCTAACTTGCGTTATCCTCTAAAATATTCATCGAAACCAGGTTTAATCGACTGTTTCAGTGTGGTACCACATTACTATGTGATCCAAACCAGAAAATAACCCAGGATCCGTTCAACAAGTATGTGAAGAATGCGAAAGTATGAGTCTGATGAGGGCAAATCCCAGACCTATCCCAGACCTAACATGCGTTATCCTCTAAAATATTTATCAAGACCAGGTTTAATTGATTGTTTCAGTGTGGACCCACATTACTACGTGATCCAAACCAGAAAAAACCCAGGATCCGTTCAACAAGTATGTGAAGAATGCGAATGTATGAGTCTGATCAGTGAAAATCTCAGGCCTTACCTAGACCTAACTTGCGTTGTCCTCTAAAATATTGATGGGAACCTGGTTTAATCGACTGTTTCAGTGTGGAACCACATTACCATGTGATCCAAACCAGAAAATAACCCAGGATCCGTTCAACAAGTATGTGAAGAATGCGAATGTATGAGTCTGATGAGTGAAAATCCCAGGCCTTACCTAGACCTAACTTGCGTTATCCTCTAAAATATTTATCAAGACCAGGTTTAATTGATTGTTTCAGTGTGGACCCACATTACTACGTGATCCAAACCAGAAAAAACCCAGGATCAGTTCAACAAGTATAAGAAGAATGCGAAAGTATGAGCCTGATGAAGGCAAATCCCGGACCTATCCCAGACCTAACTTGCGTTATCCTCTAAAATATTCATCGAAACCAGGTTTAATTGATTGTTTCAGTGTGGACCCACATTACTACGTGATCCAAACCAGAAAAAACCCAGGATCCGTTCAACAGGTATGTGAAGAACGCGAAAGTATGATTCTGATGAGTGAAAAAACCAGGCCTGACCTAGACCTAACATGCGTTATCCTCTAAAATATTGAGCGAAACCAGGTTTAATGGACTGTTTCAGTGTGGTACCACACTACTACGGGATCCAAACCAGAAAAAACCCAGGATCTGTTCAACAAGTATGTGAAAAACGCGACAGTATGAGCCTGATGAGGGCAAATCCCAGAACTATCCCAGACCTAACTTGCGTTGTCCTCTAAAATATTGATGAAAACCAGGTTTAATTGACTGTTTCAGTGCTGTACTTCATTACTACGTGATGCAATCCAGAAAAAGCTCAGGATCTAGCCATCAAGTATGAGAAATATGCGAAAGAATGAGCCTGATGAGGGCAAATCCTAGACCTATCCCAGACCTAACTTGCGTTATCCTCTAAAGTATTGATCGAAACCAGGTTTAATTGACTGTATCAGCGTGGTACCACATTACTACGTGAAACAATGCAGAAACAGCCCAGGATCTAGCCATGAAGTATGAGAAATATGCGAAAATATGAGCCTGATGAGGGCAAATCCTAGACGTAACCCAGACCTAACATGCGTTATCCGCTAAAATATTTATCAAGACCAGGTTTAATAGAATGTTACAGTGTGGTACCACATTACTACGTGATCCAAACCAGAAAAAACCCCGGATCCGTTCAACAAGTATGTGAAGAATGCGAATGTATGAGTCTGATCAGTGAAAATCTCAGGCCTTACCTAGACCTAACTTGCGTTGTCCTCTAAAATATTGATGGAAACCAGGTTTCGTTGACTGTTTCAGTGTGGTACTACGTTACTACGTGATGCAATCCGGAAAAAGCACAGGATCTAGCCATCAAGTATGAGACATATGCGAAAGAATGAGCCTGATGAGAGCAAATCCCAGACCTAACCTAGACCTAACATGTGTTATCCTCTAAAATATTGAGCGAAACCAGGTTTAATGGACGGTTTCAGTGTGGTACCACACTACTTCGTGATCCAAACCAGAAAAAACCCAGGATCTGTTCAACAAGTATATGAAAAACGCGAAACTGTGAGCCTGATGAGGGCAAATCTTGGACCTATCCCAGACCTAAGATGCGTTGTCCTCTAAAATATTTATCCAGACCAGGTTTCATTGAATGTTTCAGTGTGGTACCACTTTACTACGTGATCCAATTCAGAAATAGCCCAGGATCTAGCCTTGAAGTATGAGAAATATGCGAAAGTATGAGCCTGATGAGGGCAAATCCTAGACCCAACCCAGACCTAACATGCGTCATCCTCTAAAATATTTATCAAGACCAGGTTTAATTGAATGTTTCAGTGTGGTACCACATTACTATGTGATCCAAACCAGAAAATAACGCAGGATCTGTTCAACGAGTATGCCAAGTGTGCGAAAGTATGAGCCTGATGAGGGCAAATCCCAGACCTATCCCAGACCTAACATGCGTTATCCTCTAAAATATTTATCAAGACCAGGTTTAATTGATTGTTTCAGTGTGGACCCACATTACTACGTGATCCAAACCAGAAAAAACCCAGGATCCGTTCAACAAGTATGTGAAGAATGCGAAAGTATGAGTCTGATGAGTGAAAATCCCAGGCCTGACCTAGACCTAACATGCGTTGTCGTCTACAATATTGAGCGAAACCAGGGTTAATGGACTATTTCAGTGTGGTACCACACTACTACGGGATCCAAACCAGAAAAAACCCAGGATCTGTTCAACTAGTATGTGAAAAACGCGAAAGTATGAGCCTGATGAGGGCAAATCACAGACCTATCCCAGACCTAACTTGCGTTATCCTCTAAAATATTGATCGAAACCAGGATTAATCGACTGTTTCAGTGTGGAACCACATTACTACGTGATCCAAACCAGAAAAAAAACCCAGGATCTTGTCAACGAGTATGTGAATTGTGCGAAAGTATGAGTCTGATGAGGGCTAATCCCAGACCTATCCCAGACCTAGCTTGCGTTATCCTCTAAGATATTGATGGAAACCAGGTTTAATTGACTATTTCAGTGTTGTACTTCATTACTACGTGATGCAGTCCAGAAAAAGCCCAGGATATAGCCATCAAGTATGAGAAATATGCGAAAGAATGAGCCTGATGAGAGCAAATCCCAGACCTAACCTAGACCTAACATGCGTTATCCTCTAAAATATTTATCAAGACCAGGTTTAATTGAATGTTTCAGTGTGGTACTACATTACTACGTGACCCAAACCAGAAAAAACCCAGGATCTGTTCAACAAGTATGTGAAAAACGCGAAAGTATGAGCCTGATGAGGGCAAATCCCAGACCTATCCCAGACCTAACATGCGTTATCCTCTAAAATATTTATCAAGACCAGGTTTAATTGATTGTTTCGGTGTGGACCCACATTGCTACGTGATCCAAACCAGAAAATAACCCAGGATCTGTTCAACGAGTATGTGAAGTGTGCGAAAGTATGAGTCTGATGAGGGCAAATCCCAGACCTATCCCAGACCTAACATTCGTTATCCTCTAAAATATTTATCAAGACCAGGTTTAATTGATTGTTTCAGTGTGGACCCACATGACTACGTGTTCCAAACCAGAAAAAACCCAGGATCCGTTCAACAAGTATGTGAAGAATGCGAAAGTATGAGTCTGATGAGTGAAAATCCCAGGACTAACCTAGACCTAACATGCGTTATCCTCAAAAATATTGATCGAAACCTGGTTTAATCGACTGTTTCAGTGTGGTACCACATTACTATGTGATCCAAACCAGAAAATAACCCAGGATCTGTTCAACGAGTATGTGAAGTGTGCGAAAGTATGAGTCTGATGAGGTCAAATCCCAGACCAATCCCAGACTTAACTTGCGTTATCCTCTAAAATATTGATCGAAACCAGGTTTAATCGACTGTTTCAGTGTGGTACCACATTACTACGTGATCCAAACGAGAAAAAACCCAGGATCAGTTCAACAAGTATAAGAAGAATGCGAAAGTATGTGTCTGATGAGTGAAAATCCCAGGGCTAACCTAGACCTAACATGCGTTATCCTCTAAAATATTAATCCAAACCAGGTTTAGTGGACTGTTTCAGTGTGGTACCACATTACTACGTGGTACAAACCAGAAAAAACCCAGGATCCGTTCAACAAGTATGTGAGGAATGCGAATGTATGAGTCTGATGAGTGAAAATCCCAGGCCTTACCTAGACCTAACTTGCGTTATCCTCTAAAATATTTATCAAGACCAGGTTTAATTGATTGTTTCAGTGTGGACCCACATTACTACGTGATCCAAACCAGAAAAAACCCAGGATCAGTTCAACAAGTATAAGAAGAATGCGAAAGTATGAGCCTGATGAGGGCAAATCCCGGACCTATCCCAGACCTAACTTGCGTTATCCTCTAAAATATTCATCGAAACCAGGTTTAATCGACTGTTTTAGTGTGGTACCACATTACTACGTGATCCAAACCAGAAAAAACCCAGGATCTGTTCAACAAGTATGTGAAAAACGCGAAACTGTGAGCCTGATGAGGGCAAATCTTAGACCTAACCCAGACCTAAGATGCGTTATCCTCTAAAATATTTATCCAGACCAGGTTTCATTGAATGTTTCAGTGTGGTACCACTTTACTACGTGATCCAATCCAGAAATAGTCCAGGATCTAGCCATGAAGTATGAGAAATATGCGATAGTAAGAGCCTGATGAGGGCAAATCCAAGACCTATCCCAGACCTAACTTGCGTTATCCTCTAAAGTATTGATCGAAACCAGGTTTAATTGACTGTTTCAGCGTGGTACCACATTACTACGTGATGCAATCCAGAAAAAGCCCAGGATCTAGCCATCAAGTATGAGAAATATGCGAAAGAATGAGCCTGATGAGAGCAAATCCCAGACCTAACCTAGACCTAACATGCGTTATCCTCTAAAATAATGAGCGAAACCAGGTTTAATGGACGGTTTCAGTGTGGTACCACACTACTTCGTGATCCAAACCAGAAAAAATCCAGGATCTGTTCAACAAGTATATGAAAAACGCGAAACTGTGAGCCTGATGAGGGCAAATCTTAGACCTATCCCAGACCTAAGATGCGTTGTCCTCTAAAATATTTATCCAGACCAGGTTTCATTGAATGTTTCAGTGTGGTACCACTTTACTACGTGATCCAATTCAGAAATAGCCCAGGATCTAGCCTTGAAGTATGAGAAATATGCGAAAGTATGAGCGTGATGAGGGCAAATCCTAGACCTAACCCAGACCTAACATGCGTCATCCTCTAAAATATTTATCAAGACCAGGTTTAATTGAATGTTTCAGTGTGGTACCACATTACTATGTGATCCAAACCAGAAAATAACACAGGATCTGTTCAACGAGTATGTGAAATGTGCGAAAGTATGAGCCTGATGAGGGCAAATCCCAGACCTATCCCAGACTTAACATGCGTTATCCTCTAAAATATTTATCAAGAATAAGTTTAATTGATTGTTTCAGTGTGGACCCACATTACTACGTGATCCAAACCAGAAAAAACCCAGGATCCGTTCAACAAGTATGTGAAGAATGCGAAAGAATGAGTCTGATGAGTGAAAATCCCAGGCCTGACGTAGACCTAACATGCGTTATCGTCTAAAATATTGAGCGAAACCAGGGTTAATGGACTGTTTCAGTGTGGTACCACACTACTACGTGATCCAAACCAGAAAAAACCCAGGATCCGTTCAACAAGTATGTGAAGTGTGCGAAAGTATGAGCCTGATATGTGCAAATCCCAGACCTAACCTAGACCCAACATGAATTATTCTCTAAAATATTGGTCGAAACCAGGTTTAATTGACTGTTTCTGTGTGGTCCCACATTACTACGTGACCCGAACCAGAAAAAACCCAGGTTCCGTTCAACAAGTATGTGAAGAATGCGAAAGTATGAGTCTGATGAGTGAAAAAACCAGGCCTGACCTAGACCTAACATGCGTTATCCTCTAAAATATTGAGCGAAACCAGGTTTAATGGACTGTTTCAGTGTGGTACCACACTACTACGGTATCCAAACCAGAAAAAACCCAGGATCTGTTCAACTAGTATGTGAAAAACGCGAAAGTATGAGCCTGATGAGGGCAAATCCCAGACCTATCCCTGACCTAACTTGCGTTATCCTCTAAAATATTGATCGAAACAAGGTTTAATCGACTGTTTCAGTGTGGAACCACATTACTACGTGATCCAAACCAGAACAAAACCCAGGATCTTGTCAACGAGTATGTGAATTGTGCGAAAGTATGAGTCTGATGAGGGCAAATCCCAGACCTATCCCAGACCTAACATGCGTTATCCTCTAAAATATTTATCAAGACCAGGTTTAGTTGATTGTATCAGTGTGTACCCATATTACTACGTGATCCAAACCAGAAAAAACCCAGGATCTGTTCAACAAGTATGTGAAAAACGCGAAAGTATGAGCCTGATGAGGGCAAATCCCAGACCTATCCCAGACCTAACATGCGTTATCCTCTAAAATATTTATCAAGACCAGGTTTAGTTGATTGTATCAGTGTGTACCCATATTACTACGTGATCCAAACCAGAAAAAACCCAGGATCTGTTCAACAAGTATGTGAAAAACGCGAAAGTATGAGCCTGATGAGGGCAAATCCCAGACTTATCCCAGACCTAACTTGCGTTATCCTCTAAAATATTGATCGATACCAGGTTTAATTGACTGTTTCAGTGTGGTACCACATTACTACGTAATCCAATCCAGAAATAGCCCAGGATCTAGCCATGAAGTATGAGAAATGTGCGAAAGTATGAGTCTGATGTGGGCAAATCTTGGACCTAACCCAGACCTAAGATGCGTTATCCTCTAAAATATTTATCCAGACCAGGTTTCATTGAATGTTTCAGTGTGGTACCACTTTACTACGTGATCCAATCCAGAAATGGCCAAGGATCTAGCCATGAAGTATGAGAAATATGCGAAAGTATGAGCCTGATGAGGGCAAATCCTAGACCTAACCCAGACCTAAGATGCGTTATCCTCTAAAATATTTATCCAGAACAGGTTTCATTGAATGTTTCAGTGTGGTACCACTTTACTACGTGATCCAATCCAGAAATAGCCCAGGATCTAGCCATGAACTATGAGAAATATGCGATAGTAAGAGCCTGATGAGGGCAAATCCTAGACCAATCCCAGACCTAACTTGCGTTATCCTCTAAAATATTGATCGAAACCAGGTTTAATTGACTGTTTCAGCGTGGTACCACATTACTACGTGATACAATTCAGAAACAGCCCAGGATCTAGCCATGAAGTATGAGAAATATGCGAAAGTATGAGCCAGATGAGGGCAAATCCTAGACGTAACCCAGACCTAACATGCGTTATCCTCTAAAATATTTATCAAGACCAGGTTTAATAGAATGTTTCAGTGAGGTACCACATTACTACGTGATCCAAACCAGAAAAAACCCAGGATCCGTTCAACAAGTATGTGAAGAATGCGAATGTATGAGTCTGATCAGTGAAAATCTCAGGCCTTACCAAGACCTAACTTGCGTTGTCCTCTAAAATATTGATGGAAACCAGGTTTCATTGACTGCTTCAGTGTGGTACTACATTACTACGTGAGGTAATCCAGAAAAAGCCCAGGATCTAGCCATCAAGTATGAGAAATATGCGAAAGAATGAGCCTGATGAGAGCAAATCCCAGACCTAACCTAGACCTAACATGCGTTATCCTCTAAAATAATGAGCGAAACCAGGTTTAATGGACTGTTTCAGTGTGGTACCACACTACTTCGTGATCCAAACCAGAAAAAACCCAGGATCTGTTCAACAAGTATGTGAAAAACGCGAAACTGTGTGCCTGATGAGGGCGAATCCCAGACCTATGCCAGACCTAACTTGCGTTGTCCTCTAAGATATTGATGGAAACCAGGTTTAATTGACTGTTTCAGTGTTGTACTTCATTACTACGTGATACAAACCAGAAAAAACCCAGGATCTGTTCAACAAATATGTGAAAGACGCGAAAGTATGAGCCTGATGAGGGCGAATCCCAGACCTATGCCAGACCTAACTTGCGTTGTCCTCTAAGATATTGATGGAAACCAGGTTTAATTGACTATTTCAGTGTTGTACTTCATTACTACGTGATGCAGTCCAGAAAAAGCCCAGTATATAGCCATCAAGTATGAGAAATATGCGAAAGAATGAGCCTGATGAGAGCAAATCCCAGACCTAACCCAGACCTAACATGCGTTATCCTCTAAAATATTTATCAAGACCAGGTTTAATTGATTGTTTCAGTGTGGACCCACATTACTACGTGATCCAAACCAGAAAAAACCCAGGATCCGTTCAACAAGTATGTGAAGAATGCGAAAGTATGAGTCTGAAGAGTGAAAATCCCAGGCCTAACCTAGACCTAACATTCGTTATCTTCAAAAATATTGATCGGAACCTGGTTTAATCGACTGTTTCAGTGTGGCACCACATTACCATGTGATCCAAACCAGAAAATAACCCAGGATCTGTTCAACGAGTATGTGAAGTGTGCGAAAGTATGAGTCTGATGAGGTCAAATCTCAGACCAATCCCAGACTTAACTTGCGTTATCCTCTAAGATATTGATCGAAACCAGGTTTAATCGACTGTTTCAGCGTGGTACCACATTACTACGTGAAACAATGCAGAAACAGCCCAGGATCTAGCCATGAAGTATGAGAAATATGCGAAAATATGAGCCTGATGAGGGCGAATCCCAGACCTATGCCAGACCTAACTTGCGTTGTCGTCTAAAATATTTATCCAGAACAGGTTTCATTGAATGTTTCAGTGTGGTACCATTTTACTACGTGATCCAATCCAGAAATGGCCCGGGATCTAGCCATGAAGTATGAGAAATATGCGATAGTAAGAGCCTGATGAGGGCAAATCCTAGACCTATCCCAGACCTAACTTGCGTTATCCTCTAAAATATTGATCGAAACCAGGTTTAATTGACTGTTTCAGCGTGGTACCACATTACTACGTGATACAATGCAGAAACAGCCCAGGATCTAGCCATGAAGTATGAGAAATATGCGAAAGTATGAGCCTGATGAGGGCAAATCCTAGACGTAACCCAGACCTAACATGCGTTATCCTCTAAAATATTTATCAAGACCAGGTTTAATGGACTGTTTCAGTGTGGTACCACACTACTACGGGATCCAAACCAGAAAAAACCCAGGATATGTTCAACATGTATGTGAAAAACGCGAAAGTATGAGCCTGATGAGGGCAAATCCCGGACCTATCCCAGACCTAACTTGCGTTATCCTCTAAAATATTCATCGAAACCAGGTTTAATTGGATGTTTCAGTGTGGTATCACACTACTACGTGACCCAAACCAGAAAAAACCCAGGATCTGTTCAACAAGTATGTGAAAAACGCGAAAGTATGAGCCTGATGAGGGCAAATCCCGGACCTATCCCAGACCTAACTTGCGTTATCCTCTAAAATATTCATCGAAACCAGGTTTAATCGACTGTTTCAGTGTGGTACCACATTACTATGTGATCCAAACCAGAAAATAACCCAGGATCCGTTCAACAAGTATGTGAAGAATGCGAAAGTATGAGTCTGATGAGGGCAAATCCCAGACCTATCCCAGACCTAACATGCGTTATCCTCTAAAATATTTATCAAGACCAGGTTTAATTGATTGTTTCACTGTGGACCCACATTACTACGTGATCCAAACCAGAAAAAACCCAGGATCCGTTCACCAAGTATGTGAAGAATGCGAAAGTATGAGTCTGATGAGTGAAAATCCCAGGCCTAACCTAGACCTAACATGCGTTATCCTCAAAAATATTGATCGAAACCTGGTTTAATTGAGTGTTTCAGTGTGGTGCCACATTACTACGTGATCCAAACCAGAAAAAACCCGGGATCCGTTCAACAAGTATGTGAAGAATGCGAATGTATGAGTCTGATCAGTGAAAATCTCAGGCCTTACCTAGACCTAACTTGCGTTGTCCTCTAAAATATTGATGGGAACCTGGTTTAATCGACTGTTTCAGTGTGGAACCACATTACCATGTGATCCAAACCAGAAAATAACCTAGGATCTGTTCAACGAGTATGTGAAGTGTGCGAAAGTATGAGTCTGATGAGGTCAAATCCCAGACCAATCCCAGACTTAACTTGCGTTATCCTCTACGATATTGATCGAAACCAGGTTAAATCGACCGTTTCAGTGTGGTACCACATTACTACGTGATCCAAACCAGAAAAAACCCAGGATCAGTTCAGCAATTATGAGAAGAATGCGAAAGTATGAGTCTGATGAGTGAAAATCCCAGGGCTAACCTAGACCTAACATGCGTTATCCTCAAAAATATTGATCCAAACCAGGTTTAATGGACTGTTTCAGTGTGGTACCACATTACTACGTGATTCAAACCAGAAAAAACCCAGGATCCGTTCAACAAGTATGTGAGGAATGCGAATGTATGAGTCTGATGAGTGAAAATCCCAGGCCTTACCTAGACCTAACTTGCGTTATCCTCTAAAATATTTATCAAGACCAGGTTTAATTGATTGTTTCAGTGTGGACCCACATTACTACGTGATCCAAACCAGAAAAAACCCAGGATCAGTTCAACAAGTATAAGAAGAATGCGAAAGTATGAGCCTGATGAAGGCAAATCCCGGACCTATCCCAGACCTAACTTGCGTTATCCTCTAAAATATTCATCGAAACCAGGTTTAATCGACTGTTTCAGTGTGGTACCACATTACTATGTGATCCAAACCAGAAAATAACCCAGGATCTGTTCAACTAGTATGAGAAATATGCGAAAGAATGAGCCTGATGAGAGCAAATCCCAGACCTATCCCAGACCTAACTTGCGTTATCCTCCAAAATATTGATCGAAACCAGGTTTAATTGACTGTTTTAGTGTGGTACCACATTACTACGTGATCCAAACCAGAAAAAACCCAGGATCTGTTCAACAAGTATGTGAAAAACGCGAAACTGTGAGCCTGATGAGGGCAAATCTTAGACCTAACCCAGACCTAAGATGCGTTATCCTCTAAAATATTTATCCAGACCCGGTTTCATTGAATGTTTCAGTGTGGTACCACTTTACTACGTGATCCAATCCAGAAATAGCCCAGGATCTAGCCATGAAGTATGAGAAATATGCGATAGTAAGAGCCTGCTGAGGGAAAATCCTAGACCTATCCCAGACCTAACTTGCGTTATCCTCTAAAGTATTGATCGAAACCAGGTTTAATTGACTGTTTCAGCGTGGTACCACATTACTACGTGAAACAATGCAGAAACAGCCCAGGATCTAGCCATGAAGTATGAGAAATATGCGAAAATATGAGCCTGATGAGGGCAAATCCTAGACGTAACCCAGACCTAACATGCGTTATCCTCTAAAATATTTATCAAGACCAGGTTTAATAGAATGTTTCAGTGTGGTACCACATTACTACGTGATCCAAACCAGAAAAAACCCCGGATCCGTTCAACAAGTATGTGAAGAATGCGAATGTATGAGTGTGATCAGTGAAAATCTCAGGCCTTACCTAGACCTAACTTGCGTTGTCCTCTAAAATATTGATGGAAACCAGGTTTTGTTGACTGTTTCAGTGTGGTACTACGTTACTACGTGATGCAATCCGGAAAAAGCACAGGATCTAGCCATCAAGTATGAGACATATGCGAAAGAATGAGCCTGATGAGAGCAAATCCCAGACCTAACCTAGACCTAACATGTGTTATCCTCTAAAATATTGAGCGAAACCAGGTTTAATGGACGGTTTCAGTGTGGTACCACACTACTTCGTGATCCAAACTAGAAAAAACCCAGGATCTGTTCAACAAGTATATGAAAAACGCGAAACTGTGAGCCTGATGAGGGCAAATCTTAGACCTATCCCAGACCTAAGATGCGTTGTCCTCTAAAATATTTATCCAGACCAGGTTTCATTGAATGTTTCAGTGTGGTACCACTTTAGTACGTGATCCAATTCAGAAATAGCCCAGGATCTAGCCTTGAAGTATGAGAAATATGCGAAAGTATGAGCCTGATGAGGGCAAATCCTAGACCCAACCCAGACCTAACATGCGTCATCCTCTAAAATATTTATCAAGACCAGGTTTAATTGAATGTTTCAGTGTGGTACCACATTACTATGTGATCCAAACCAGAAAATAACGCAGGATCTGTTCAACGAGTATGCGAAGTGTGCGAAAGTATGAGCCTGATGAGGGCAAATCCCAGACCTATCCCAGACCTAACATGCGTTATCCTCTAAAATATTTATCAAGACCAGGTTTAATTGATTGTTTCAGTCTGGACCCACATTACTACGTGATCCAAACCAGAAAAAACCCAGGATCCGTTCAACAAGTATGTGAAGAATGCGAAAGTATGAGTCTGATGAGTGAAAATCCCAGGCCTGACCTAGACCTAACATGCGTTGTCGTCTACAATATTGAGCGAAACCAGGGTTAATGGACTGTTTCAGTGTGGTACCACACTACTACGTGATCCAAACCAGAAAAAACCGAGGATCCGTTCAACAAGTATGTGAAGAATGCGAAAGTATGAGTCTGATGAGTGAAAAAACCAGGCCTGACCAAGACCTAACATGCGTTATCCTCAAAAATATTGATCGAAACCAGGATTAATCGACTGTTTCAGTGTGGAACCACATTACTACGTGATCCAAACCAGAAAAAAAACCCAGGATCTTGTCAACGAGTATGTGAATTGTGCGAAAGTATGAGTCTGATGAGGGCTAATCCCAGACCTATGCCAGACCTAACTTGCGTTGTCCTCTAAAATATTTATCCAGAACAGGTTTCATTGAATGTTTCAGTGTGGTACCATTTTACTACGTGATCCAATCCAGAAATAGCCCGGGATCTAGCCATGAGGTATGAGAAATATGCGATAGTAAGAGCCTGATGAGGGCAAATCCTAGACCTATCCCAGACCTAACTTGCGTTATCCTCTAAAATATTTATCAAGACCAGGTTTAATTGAATGTTTCAGTGTAGTACTACATTACTACGTGACCCAAACCAGAAAATATCCCAGGTTCTGTTCAACGAGTATGTGAAGTGTGCGAAAGTATGAGCCTGATGAGGGCAAATCCCAGACCTATCCCAGACCTAACATGCGTTATCCTCTAAAATATTTATCAAGACCAGGTTTAATTGATTGTTTCGGTGTGGACCCACATTACTACGTGATCCAAACCAGAAAATAACCCAGGATCTGTTCAACGAGTATGTGAAGTGTGCGAAATTATGAGTCTGATGAGGGCAAATCCCAGACCTATCCCAGACCTAACATTCGTTATCCTCTAAAATATTTATCAAGACCAGGTTTAATTGATTGTTTCAGTGTGGACCCACATTACTACGTGTTCCAAACCAGAAAAAACCCAGGATCCGTTCAACAAGTATGTGGAGAATGCGAAAGTATGAGTCTGATGAGTGAAAATCCCAGGACTAACCTAGACCTAACATGCGTTATCCTCAAAAATATTGATCGAAACCTGGTTTAATCGACTGTTTCAGTGTGGTACCACATTACTATGTGATCCAAACCAGAAAATAACCCAGGATCTGTTCAACGAGTATGTGAAGTGTGCGGAAGTATGAGTCTGATGAGGTCAAATCCCAGACCAATCCCAGACTTAACTTGCGTTATCCTCTAAAATATTGATCGAAACCAGGTTTAATCGACTGTTTCAGTGTGGTACCACATTACTACGTGATCCAAACGAGAAAAAACCCAGGATCAGTTCAACAAGTATAAGAAGAATGCGAAAGTATGAGTCTGATGAGTGAAAATCCCAGGGCTAACCTAGACCTAACATGCGTTATCCTCTAAAATATTAATCCGAACCAGGTTTAATGGACTGTTTCAGTGTGGTACCACATTACTACGTGATACAAACCAGAAAAAACCCAGGATCCGTTCAACAAGTATGTGAGGAATGCGAATGTATGAGTCTGATGAGTGAAAATCCCAGGCCTTACCTAGACCTAACTTGCGTTATCCTCTAAAATATTTATCAAGACCAGGTTTAATTGATTGTTTCAGTGTGGACCCACATTACTACGTGATCCAAACCAGAAAAAACCCAGGATCAGTTCAACAAGTATAAGAAGAATGCGAAAGTATGAGCCTGATGAGGGCAAATCCCGGACCTATCCCAGACCTAACTTGCGTTATCCTCTAAAATATTCATCGAAACCAGGTTTAATCGACTGTTTTAGTGTGGTACCACATTACTACGTGATCCAAACCAGAAAAAACCCAGGATCTGTTCAACAAGTATGTGAAAAACGCGAAACTGTGAGCCTGATGAGGGCAAATCTTAGACCTAACCCAGACCTAAGATGCGTTATCCTCTAAAATATTTATCCAGACCAGGTTTCATTGAATGTTTCAGTGTGGTACCACTTTACTACGTGATCCAATCCAGAAATAGTCCAGGATCTAGCCATGAAGTATGAGAAATATGCGATAGTAAGAGCCTGATGAGGGCAAATCCAAGGCCTATCCCAGACCTAACTTGCGTTATCCTCTAAAGTATTGATCGAAACCAGGTTTAATTGACTGTTTCAGCGTGGTACCACATTACTACGTGATGCAATCCAGAAAAAGCCCAGGATCTAGCCATCAAGTATGAGAAATATGCGAAAGAATGAGCCTGATGAGAGCAAATCCCAGACCTAACCTAGACCTAACATGCGTTATCCTCTAAAATAATGAGCGAAACCAGGTTTAATGGACGGTTTCAGTGTGGTACCACACTACTTCGTGATCCAAACCAGAAAAAATCCAGGATCTGTTCAACAAGTATATGAAAAACGCGAAACTGTGAGCCTGATGAGGGCAAATCTTAGACCTATCCCAGACCTAAGATGCGTTGTCCTCTAAAATATTTATCCAGACCAGGTTTCATTGAATGTTTCAGTGTGGTACCACTTTACTACGTGATCCAATTCAGAAATAGCCCAGGATCTAGCCTTGAAGTATGAGAAATATGCGAAAGTATGAGCCTGATGAGGGCAAATCCTAGACCTAACCCAGACCTAACATGCGTCATCCTCTAAAATATTTATCAAGACCAGGTTTAATTGAATGTTTCAGAGTGGTACCACATTACTATGTGATCCAAACCAGAAAATAACGCAGGATCTGTTCAACGAGTATGTGAAGTGTGCGAAAGTATGAGCCTGATGAGGGCAAATCCCAGACCTATCCCAGACCTAATATGCGTTATCCTGTAAAATATTTATCAAGAATAAGTTTAATTGATTGTTTCAGTGTGGACCCACATTACTACGTGATCCAAACCAGAAAAAACCCAGGATCCGTTCAACAAGTATGTGAAGAATGCGAAAGTATGAGTCCGATGAGTGAAAATCCCAGGCCTGACCTAGACCTAACATGCGTTATCGCCTAAAATATTGAGCGAAACCAGGGTTAATGGACTGTTTCAGTGTGGTACCTCACTACTACGTGATCCAAACCAGAAAAAACCCAGGATCCGTTCAACAAGTATGTGAAGTGTGCGAAAGTATGAGCCTGATGAGAGCAAATCCCAGACCTAACCTAGACCCAACATGAATTATTCTCTAAAATATTGGTCGAAACCAGGTTTAATTGACTGTTTCAGTGTGGTCCCACATTACTACGTGACCCAAACCAGAAAAAACCCAGGATCAGTTCAGCTATTATGAGAAGAATGCGAAAGTATGAGTCTGATGAGTGAAAATCCCAGGGCTAACCTAGACCTAACATGCGTTATCCTCAAAAATATTGATCCAAACCAGGTTTAATGGACTGTTTCAGTGTGGTACCACATTACTACGTGATACAAACCAGAAAAAACCCAGGATCCGTTCAACAAGTATGTGAGGAATGCGAATGTATGAGTCTGATGAGTGAAAATCCCAGGCCTTACCTAGACCTAACTTGCGTTATCCTCTAAAATATTTATCAAGACCAGGTTTAATTGATTGTTTCAGTGTGGACCCACATTACTACGTGATCCAAACCAGAAAAAACCCAGGATCAGTTCAACAAGTATAAGAAGAATGCGAAAGTATGAGCCTGATGAAGGCAAATCCCGGACCTATCCCAGACCTAACTTGCGTTATCCTCTAAAATATTCATCGAAACCAGGTTTAATCGACTGTTTCAGTGTGGTACCACATTACTATGTGATCCAAACCAGAAAATAACCCAGGATCTGTTCAACGAGTATGTGAAGTGAGCAAAAGTATGAGTCTGATGAGGGCAAATCCCAGACCTATCCCAGACATAACTTGCGTTATCCTCTAAAATATTTATCAAGACCAGGTTTAATTGATTGTTTCAGTGTGGACCCACATTACTACGTGATCCAAACCAGAAAAAACCCAGGATCCGTTCAACAGGTATGTGAAGAACGCGAAAGTATGATTCTGATGAGTGAAAAAACCAGGCCTGACCTAGACCTAACATGCGTTATCCTCTAAAATATTGAGCGAAACCAGGTTTAATGGACTGTTTCAGTGTGGTACCACACTACTACGGGATCCAAACCAGAAAAAACCCAGGATCTGTTCAACAAGTATGTGAAAAACGCGACAGTATGAGCCTGATGAGGGCAAATCCCAGAACTATCCCAGACCTAACTTGCGTTGTCCTCTAAAATATTGATGGAAACCAGGTTTAATTGACTGTTTCAGTGCTGTACTTCATTACTACGTGATGCAATCCAGAAAAAGCTCAGGATCTAGCCATCAAGTATGAGAAATATGCGAAAGAATGAGCCTGATGAGAGCAAATCCCAGACCTATCCCAGACCTAACTTGCGTTATCCTCCAAAATATTGATCGAAACCAGGTTTAATTGACTGTTTTAGTGTGGTACCACATTACTACGTGATCCAAACCAGAAAAAACCCAGGATCTGTTCAACAAGTATGTGAAAAACGCGAAACTGTGAGCCTGATGAGGGCAAATCTTAGACCTAACCCAGACCTAAGATGCGTTATCCTCTAAAATATTTATCCAGACCCGGTTTCATTGAATGTTTCAGTGTGGTACCACTTTACTACGTGATCCAATCCAGAAATAGCCCAGGATCTAGCCATGAAGTATGAGAAATATGCGATAGTAAGAGCCTGCTGAGGGCAAATCCTAGACCTATCCCAGACCTAACTTGCGTTATCCTCTAAAGTATTGATCGAAACCAGGTTTAATTGACTGTTTCAACGTGGTATCACATTACTACGTGAAACAATGCAGAAACAGCCCAGGATCTAGCCATGAAGTATGAGAAATATGCGAAAATATGAGCCTGATGAGGGCAAATCCTAGACGTAACCCAGACCTAACATGCGTTATCCTCTAAAATATTTATCAAGACCAGGTTTAATAGAATGTTTCAGTGTGGTACCACATTACTACGTGATCCAAACCAGAAAAAACCCCGGATCCGTTCAACAAGTATGTGAAGAATGCGAATGTATGAGTCTGATCAGTGAAAATCTCAGGCCTTACCTAGACCTAACTTGCGTTGTCCTCTAAAATATTGATGGAAACCAGGTTTCGTTGACTGTTTCAGTGTGGTACTACGTTACTACGTGATGCAATCCGGAAAAAGCACAGGATCTAGCCATCAAGTATGAGACATATGCGAAAGAATGAGCCTGATGAGAGCAAATCCCAGACCTAACCTAGACCTAACATGTGTTATCCTCTAAAATATTGAGCGAAACCAGGTTTAATGGACGGTTTCAGTGTGGTACCACACTACTTCGTAATCCAAACCAGAAAAAACCCAGGATCTGTTCAACAAGTATATGAAAAACGCGAAACTGTGAGCCTGATGAGGGCAAATCTTAGACCTATCCCAGACCTAAGATGCGTTGTCCTCTAAAATATTTATCCAGACCAGGTTTCATTGAATGTTTCAGTGTGGTACCACTTTACTACGTGATCCAATTCAGAAATAGCCCAGGATCTAGCCTTGAAGTATGAGAAATATGCGAAAGTATGAGCCTGATGAGGGCAAATCCTAGACCCAACCCAGACCTAACATGCGTCATCCTCTAAAATATTTATCAAGACCAGGTTTAATTGAATGTTTCAGTGTGGTACCACATTACTATGTGATCCAAACCAGAAAATAACGCAGGATCTGTTCAACGAGTATGCGAAGTGTGTGAAAGTATGAGCCTGATGAGGGCAAATCCCAGACCTATCCCAGACCTAACATGCGTTATCCTCTAAAATATTTATCAAGACCAGGTTTAATTGATTGTTTCAGTGTGGACCCACATTACTACGTGATCCAAACCAGAAAAAACCCAGGATCCGTTCAACAAGTATGTGAAGAATGCGAAAGTATGAGTCTGATGAGGGCAAATCCCAGACCTATCCCAGACCTAACTTGCGTTATCCTCTAAAATATTTATCAAGACCAGGTTTAATTGATTGTTTCAGTGTGGACCCACATTACTACGTGATCCAAACCAGAAAAAACCCAGGATCCGTTCAACAAGTATGTGAAGAATGCGAAAGTATGATTCTGATGAGTGAAGAAACCAGGCCTGACCTAGACCTAACATGCGCTATCCTCTAAAATATTGAGCGAAACCAGGTTTAATGGACTGTTTCAGTGTGGTACCACACTACTACGGGATCCAAACCAGAAAAAACCCAGGATCTGTTCAACTAGTATGTGAAAAACGCGAAAGTATGAGCCTGATGAGGGCAAATCCCAGACCTATCCCAGACCTAACTTGCGTTATCCTCTAAAATATTGATCGAAACCAGGATTAATCGACTGTTTCAGTGTGGAACCACATTATTACGTGATCCAAACCAGAAAAAAACCCAGGATCTTGTCAACGAGTATGTGAATTGTGCGAAAGTATGAGTCTGATGAGGGTTAATCCCAGACCTATCCCAGACCTAGCTTGCGTTATCCTCTAAGATATTGATGGAAACCAGGTTTAATTGACTATTTCAGTGTTGTACTTCATTACTACGTGATGCAGTCCAGAAAAAGCCCAGGATATAGCCATCAAGTATGAGAAATATGCGAAAGAATGAGCCTGATGAGAGCAAATCCCAGACCTAACCTAGACCTAACATGCGTTATCCTCTAAAATATTTATCAAGACCAGGTTTAATTGAATGTTTCAGTGTGGTACTACATTACTACGTGACCCAAACCAGAAAATAACCCAGGATCTGTTCAACGAGTATGTGAAGTGTGCGAAAGTATGAGTCTGATGAGGTCAAATCCCAGACCAATCCCAGACTTAACTTGCGTTATCCTCTAAAATATTGATCGAAACCAGGTTTAATCGACTGTTTCAGTGTGGTACCACATTACTACGTGATCCAAACGAGAAAAAACCCAGGATCAGTTCAACAAGTATAAGAAGAATGCGAAAGTATGAGTCTGATGAGTGAAAATCCCAGGGCTAACCTAGACCTAACATGCGTTATCCTCTAAAATATTAATCCAAACCAGGTTTAATGGACTGTTTCAGTGTGGTACCACATTACTACGTGATACAAACCAGAAAAAACCCAGGATCCGTTCAACAAGTATGTGAGGAATGCGAATGTACGAGTCTGATGAGTGAAAATCCCAGGCCTTACCTAGACCTAACTTGCGTTATCCTCTAAAATATTTATCAAGACCAGGTTTAATTGATTGTTTCAGTGAGGACCCACATTACTACGTGATCCAAACCAGAAAAAACCCAGGATCAGTTCAACAAGTATAAGAAGAATGCGAAAGTATGAGCCTGATGAGGGCAAATCCCGGACCTATCCCAGACCTAACTTGCGTTATCCTCTAAAATATTCATCGAAACCAGGTTTAATCGACTGTTTTAGTGTGGTACCACATTACTACGTGATCCAAACCAGAAAAAACCCAGGATCTGTTCAACAAGTATGTGAAAAACGCGAAACTGTGAGCCTGATGAGGGCAAATCTTAGACCTAACCCAGACCTAAGATGCGTTATCCTCTAAAATATTTATCCAGACCAGGTTTCATTGAATGTTTCAGTGTGGTACCACTTTACTACGTGATCCAATCCAGAAATAGTCCAGGATCTAGCCATGAAGTATGAGAAATATGCGATAGTAAGAGCCTGATGAGGGCAAATCCAAGACCTATCCCAGACCTAACTTGCGTTATCCTCTAAAGTATTGATCGAAACCAGGTTTAATTGACTGTTTCAGCGTGGTACCACATTACTACGTGATGCAATCCAGAAAAAGCCCAGGATCTAGCCATCAAGTATGAGAAATATGCGAAAGAATGAGCCTGATGAGAGCAAATCCCAGACCTAACCTAGACCTAACATGCGTTATCCTCTAAAATAATGAGCGAAACCAGGTTTAATGGACGGTTTCAGTGTGGTACCACACTACTTCGTGATCCAAACCAGAAAAAATCCAGGATCTGTTCAACAAGTATATGAAAAACGCGAAACTGTGAGCCTGATGAGGGCAAATCTTAGACCTATCCCAGACCTAAGATGCGTTGTCCTCTAAAATATTTATCCAGACCAGGTTTCATTGAATGTTTCAGTGTGGTACCACTTTACTACGTGATCCAATTCAGAAATAGCCCAGGATCTAGCCTTGAAGTATGAGAAATATGCGAAAGTATGAGCCAGATGAGGGCAAATCCTAGACCTAACCCAGACCTAACATGCGTCATCCTCTAAAATATTTATCAAGACCAGGTTTAATTGAATGTTTCAGTGTGGTACCACATTACTATGTGATCCAAACCAGAAAATAACGCAGGATCTGTTCAACGAGTATGTGAAGTGTGCGAAAGTATGAGCCTGATGAGGGCAAATCCCAGACCTATCCCAGACCTAACATGCGTTATCCTCTAAAATATTTATCAAGAATAAGTTTAATTGATTGTTTCAGTGTGGACCCACATTACTACGTGATCCAAACCAGAAAAAACCCAGGATCCGTTCAACAAGTATGTGAAGAATGCGAAAGTATGAGCCTGATGAGTGAAAATCCCAGGCCTGACCTAGACCTAACATGCGTTATCGTCTAAAATATTGAGCGAAACCAGGGTTAATGGACTGTTTCAGTGTGGTACCACACTACTACGTGATCCAAACCAGAAAAAACCCAGGATCCGTTCAACAAGTATGTGAAGTGTGCGAAAGTATGAGCCTGATGAGAGCAAATCCCAGACCTAACCTAGACCCAACATGAATTATTCTCTAAAATATTGGTCGAAACCAGGTTTAATTGACTGTTTCAGTGTGGTCCCACATTACTACGTGACCCAAACCAGAAAAAACCCAGGATCCGTTCAACAAGTATGTGAAGAATGCGAAAGTATGAGTCTGATGAGTGAAAAAACCAGGCCTGACCTAGACCTAACATGCGTTATCCTCTAAAATATTGAGCGAAACCAGGTTTAATGGACTGTTTCAGTGTGGTACCACACTACTACGGTATCCCAACCAGAAAAAACCCAGGATCTGTTCAACTAGTATGTGAAAAACGCGAAAGTATGAGCCTGATGAGGGCAAATCCCAGACCTATCCCAGACCTAACTTGCGTTATCCTCTAAAATATTGATCGAAACCAGGTTTAATCGACTGTTTCAGTTGTGGAACCACATTACTACGTGATCCAAACCAGAACAAAACCCAGGATCTTGTCAACGAGTATGTGAATTGTGCGAAAGTATGAGTCTGATGAGGTCAAATCCCAGACCAATCCCAGACTTAACTTGCGTTTTCCTCTAAAATATTGATCGAAACCAGGTTTAATCGACTGTTTCAGTGCGGTACCACATTACTACGTGATCCAAACCAGAAAAAACCCAGGATCAGTTCAACAGGTATGAGAAGAATGCGAAAGTATGAGTCTGATGAGTGAAAATCCCAGACCTATCCCAGACCTAACATGCGTTATCC
The DNA here is from genome assembly GCF_051014445.1 of Colletes latitarsis. Lineage (NCBI taxonomy): Eukaryota > Metazoa > Arthropoda > Insecta > Hymenoptera > Colletidae > Colletes > Colletes latitarsis. The sequence goes on from NW_027488366.1 coordinate 10,987,267, forward strand.
TCTAAAATATTTATCGAAACCTGGTTTAATCGACTGTTTCAGTTTGGTACCACATTACTATGTGATCCAAACCAGAAAAAACCCAGGATCTGTTCAACAAGTATGTGAAGTGTGCGTAAGTATGAGTCTGATGAGGGCAAATCCCACACCTATCCCAGACCTAACTTGCGTTATCCTCTAAAATATTGATCGAAACTAGGTTTAACCGACTGTTTCAGTTTGGTACCACATTACTATGTGATCCAAACCAGAAAATAACCCAGGATCTGTTCAACGAGTATGTGAAGTGTGCAAAAGTATGAGTCTGATGAGGGCAAATCCCAGACCTATCCCAGACCTAACATGCGCTATCCTCTAAAATATTTATCAAGACCAGGTTTAGTTGATTGTATCAGTGTGTACCCATATTACTACGTGATCCAAACCAGAAAAAACCCAGGATCTGTTCAACAAGTATGTGAAAAACGCGAAAGTATGAGCCTGATGAGGGCAAATCCCAGACCTATCCCAGACCTAACATGCGTTATCCTCTAAAATATTTATCAAGACCAGGTTTAGTTGATTGTATCAGTGTGTACCCATATTACTACGTGATCCAAACCAGAAAAAACCCAGGATCTGTTCAACAAGTATGTGAAAAACGCGAAAGTATGAGCCTGATGAGGGCAAATCCCAGACTTATCCCAGACCTAACTTGCGTTATCCTCTAAAATATTGATCGATACCAGGTTTAATTGACTGTTTCAGTGTGGTACCACATTACTACGTAATCCAATCCAGAAATAGCCCAGGATCTAGCCATAAAGTATGAGAAATGTGCGAAAGTATGAGTCTGATGTGGGCAAATCTTGGACCTAACCCAGACCTAAGATGCGTTATCCTCTAAAATATTTATCCAGACCAGGTTTCATTGAATGTTTCAGTGTGGTACCACTTTACTACGTGATCCAATCCAGAAATAGCCAAGGATCTAGCCATGAAGTATGAGAAATATGCGAAAGTATGAGCCTGATGAGGGCAAATCCTAGACCTAACCCAGACCTAAGATGCGTTATCCTCTAAAATATTTATCCAGAACAGGTTTCATTGAATGTTTCAGTGTGGTACCACTTTACTACGTGATCCAATCCAGAAATAGCCCAGGATCTAGCCATGAACTATGAGAAATATGCGATAGTAAGAGCCTGATGAGGGCAAATCCTAGACCTATCCCAGACCTAACTTGCGTTATCCTCTAAAATATTGATCGAAACCAGGTTTAATTGACTGTTTCAGCGTGGTACCACATTACTACGTGATACAATTCAGAAACAGCCCAGGATCTAGCCATGAAGTATGAGAAATATGCGAAAGTATGAGCCAGATGAGGGCAAATCCTAGACGTAACCCAGACCTAACATGCGTTATCCTCTAAAATATTTATCAAGACCAGGTTTAGTTGATTGTATCAGTGTGTACCCATATTACTACGTGATCCAAACCAGAAAAAACCCAGGATCTGTTCAACAAGTATGTGAAAAACGCGAAACTGTGAGCCTGATGAGGGCGAATCCCATACCTATGCCAGACCTAACTTGCGTTGTCCTCTAAGATATTGATGGAAACCAGGTTTAATTGACTGTTTCAGTGTTGTACTTCATTACTACGTGATGCAGTCCAGAAAAAGCCCAGGATATAGCCATCAAGTATGAGAAATATGCGAAAGAATGAGCCTGATGAGAGCAAATCTCAGACCTAACCTAGACCTAACATGCGTTATCCTCTAAAATATTTATCAAGACCAGGTTTAATTGAATGTTTCAGTGTGGTACCACTTTACTACGTGATCCAAAGCAGAATAAACCCTCGATCAGGTCAACATGTATGTTAAAACTGCGAAAGTATGACCCTGATGAGTGCAAATCCTAGGCCTAACCTAGACCTAACTTGCGTTATCCTCTAAAATATTGATCGAAACCAGGTTTAATTGACTGTTTCAGTGTGGTACCACATTACTACGTCATACAATCCAGAAACAGCCCAGGATCTAGCCATCCAGTACGAGAAATATGCGAAAGAATGTGCCTGATGAGAGCAAATCCCAGACCTAACCCAGACCTAACATGCGTTATCCTCTAAAATGTTTATCAAGACCAGGTTTAATTGAATGTTTCAGTTTAGCACCACATTACTATGTGATCCAAACCAGAAAATAACCCAGGGTCTGTTCAACGAGTATGTGAAGTGTGCGAAAGTATGAGTCTGATGAGGGCAAATCCCAGACCTATCCCAGACCTAACATGCGTTATCCTCTAAAATATTTATCAAGACCAGGTTTAATTGATTGTTTCAGTGTGGACCCACATTACTACGTGATCCAAACCAGAAAAAACCCAGGATCCGTTCAACAAGTATGTGAAGAATGCGAAAGTATGTGTCTGATGAGTGAAAATCCCAGGCCTAACCTAGACCTAACATGTGTTATCCTCAAAAATATTGATCGAAACCTGGTTTAATCGACCGTTTCAGTGTGGTACCACATTACTATGTGATCCAAACCAGAAAATAACCCAGGATCTGTTCAACGAGTATGTGAAGTGTGCGAAAGTATGAGTCTGATGAGGTCAAATCCCAGACCAATCCAAGACTTAACTTGCGTTATCCTCTAAAATATTGATCGAAACCAGGTTTAATCGACTGTTTCAGTGTGGTACCACATTACTACGTGATCCAAACGAGAAAAAACCCAGGATCAGTTCAACAAGTATAAGAAGAATGCGAAAGTATGAGTCCGATGGGTGAAAATCCCAGGCCTTACCTAGACCTAACTTGTGTTATCCACTAAAATATTTATCAAGACCAGGTTTAATTGATTGTTTCAGTGTGGACCCACATTACTACGTGATCCAAACTAGAAAATAACCCAGGATCCGTTCAACAAGTATGTGAAGAATGCGAAAGTATGATTCTGATGAGTGAAGAAACCAGGCCTGACCTAGACCTAACATGCGCTATCCTCTAAAATATTGAGCGAAACCAGGTTTAATGGACTGTTTCAGTGTGGTACCACACTACTACGGGATCCAAACCAGAAAAAGCCCAGGATCTGTTCAACAAGTATGTGAAAAACGCGACAGTATGAGCCTGATGAGGGCAAATCCCAGACCTATCCCAGACCTAACTTGCGTTGTCCTCTAATATATTGATGGAAACCAGGTTTAATTGACTGTTTCAGTGCTGTACTTCATTACTACGTGATGCAATCCAGAAAAAGCTCAGGATCTAGCCATCAAGAATGAGAAATATGCGAAAGAATGAGCCTGATGAGAGTAAATCCCAGACCTATCCCAGACCTAACTTGCGTTATCCTCCAAAATATTGATCGAAACCAGGTTTAATTGACTGTTTTAGTGTGGTACCACATTACTACGTGATCCAAACCAGAAAAAACCCAGGATCTGTTCAACAAGTATGTGAAAAACGCGAAACTGTGAGCCTGATGAGGGCAAATCTTAGACTCAACCCAGACATAAGATGCGTTATCCTCTAAAATATTTATCCAGACCAGGTTTCATTGAATGTTTCAGTGTGGTACCACTTTACTACGTGATCCAATCCAGAAATAGCCCAGGATCTTGCCATGAAGTATGAGAAATATGCGATAGTAAGAGCCTGATGAGGGCAAATCCTAGACCTATCCCAGACCTAACTTGCGTTATCCTCTAAAGTATTGATCGAAACCAGGTTTAATTGACTGTTTCAGCGTGGTACCACATTACTACGTGAAACAATGCAGAAACAGCCCAGGATCTAGCCATGTAGTATGAGAAATATGCGAAAATATGAGCCTGATGAGGGCAAATCCTAGACGTAACCCAGACCTAACATGCGTTATCCTCTAAAATATTTATCAAGACCAGGTTTAATAGAATGTTTCAGTGTGGTACCACATTACTACGTGATCCAAACCAGAAAAAACCCAGGATCCGTTCAACAAGTATGTGAAGAATGCGAAAGTATGAGCCTGATGAGTGAAAAAACCAGGCCTGACCTAGACCTAACATGCGTTATCCTCTAAAATATTGAGCGAAACCAGGTTTAATGGACTGTTTCAGTGTGGTACCACACTACTGCGGGATCCAAACCAGAAAAAACCCAGGATCTGTTCAACTAGTATGTGAAAAACGCGAAAGTATGAGCCTGATGAGGGCAAATCCCAGACCTATCCCAGACCTAACTTGCGTTATCCTTTAAAATATTGATCGAAACCAGGTTTAATCGACTGTTTCAGTGTGGAACCACATTACTACGTGATCCAAACCAGAAAAAAACCCAGGATCCGTTCAACAAGTATGTGAAGAATGCGAAAGTATGAGCCTGATGAGGGCAAATCCCGGACCTATCCCAGACCTAACTTGCGTTATCCTCAAAAATATTGATCGAAACCTGGTTTAATCGACTGTTTCAGTGTGGCACCACATTACTATGTGATCCAAACCAGAAAATAACCCAGGATCTGTTCAACAAGTATGTGAAATGTGCGAAAGTATGAGTCTGATGAGGGCAAATCCCAGACCTATCCCAGACCTAACATGCGTTATCCTCTAAAATATTTATCAAGACCAGGTTTAATTAATTGTTTCAGTGTGGTCCCACATTACTACGTGATCCAAACCAGAAAAAACCCAGGATCCGTTCGACAAGTATGTGAAGAATGCGAAAGTATGGGTCTGATGAGTGAAAATCCCAGACCTAACCTAGACCTAACATGCGTTATCCTCTAAGATATTGATCCAAACCAGGTTTAATGGACTGTTCCAGTGTGGAACCACATTACTACGTGATCCAATCCAGAAATAGCCCAGGATCTAGCCATGAAGTATGAGAAATATGCGAAAGTATGAGCCTGACGAGGGCAAATCCTAGACCTAACCCAGACCTAACATGCGCTATCCTCTAAAATATTTATCAAGACCAGGTTTAATTGATTGTTTCAGTGTGGTCCCACATTACTACGTGATCCAAACCAGAAAAAACCCAGGATCCGTTCAACAAGTATGTGAAGAATGCGAAAGTATGAGTCTGATGAGTGAAAATCCCAGGCCTGACCTAGACCTAACATGCGTTATCCTCTAAAATATTGAGCGAAACCTGGTTTAATCGACTGTTTCAGTGTGGTACCACATTACTATGTGATCCAAACAACAAAGTAACCCAGGATCTGTTCAACGAGTATGTGAAGGGTGCGAAAGTATGAGTCTGACGAGGTCAAATCCCAGACCTATCCCAGACCTAACTTGCGTTATCCTCTAAAATATTTATCAAGACCAGGTTTAATTGAATGTTTCAGTGTGGTACCACATTACTACGTGATACAAACCAGAAAAAACCCAGGATCCGTTCAACAAGTATGTGAAGAATGCGAAAGCATGAGTCTGACGAGTGAAAATCCCAGACCTAACCTAGACCTAACATGCGTTATCCTCTAAAATATTGATGGAAACCTGGTTTAATTGACTGTTTCAGTGTTGTACTTCATTACTACGTGATGCGACCCAGAAAAAGCCCAGGATCTAGCCATCAAGTATGAGAAATATGCGAAAGAATGAGCCTGATGAGAGCAAATCCCAGACCTAACCCAGACCTAACATGCGTTATCCTCAAAAATATTGATCGAAACCTGGTTTAATCGACTGTTTCAGTGTGGTACCACATTACTATGTGATCCAAACCAGAAAATAACCCAGGATCAGTTCAACGAGTATGTGAAGTGTGCGAAAGTATGAGTCTGATCAGGTCAAATCCCAGACCTATCCCAGACTTAACTTGCTTTATCCTCTAAAATATTGATCGAAACCAGGTTTAATCGACTGTTTCAGCGTGGTACCACATTACTACGTGATACAATCCAGAAACAGCCCAGGATCTAGCCATGAAGTATGAGAAATGTGCGAAAGTATGAGCCTGATGTGGGCAAATCGCAGGCCTAACCAAGACCTAACATGCGTTGTCCTCTAAAATATTGATGGAAACCAGGTTTAATGGACTGTTTCAGTGTGGCACCACTTTACTACGTGATCCAAAGCAGAAAATAACCCAGGATCTGTTCAACGAGTATGTGAACGGTGCGAAGGTATGAGTCTGATGAGGTCAAATCCCAGACCTATCCCAGACCTAACTTGCGTTATCCTCTAAAATATTGATCGAAACGAGGTTTAATCGACTGTTTCAGTGTGGTACCACATTACTACGTGATCCAAACCAGAAAAAACCCAGGATCAGTTCAACAAGTACGTGAAAAACGCGAATGTATGAGCCTGATTAGGGCGAATCCCAGACCTATCCCAGACCTAACTTGCGTTATCCTCTAAAATATTGATGGAAACCAGGTTTAATTGACTGTTTCAGTGTTGTACTTCATTACTACGTTATGCAATCCAGAAAAAGCTCAGGATCTAGCCATCAAGTATGAGAAATATGCGAAAGAATGTGCCTGATAAGAGCAAATCCCAGACCTAACCTAGACCTAACATGAATTATTCTCTAAAATATTGATCGAAACCAGGTTTAATTGACTGTTTCAGTGTGGTCCCACATTGCTACGTGATCCAAACCAGAGAAAACCCAGGATCCGTTCATCAAGTATGTGAAGAATGCGAAAGTATGAGTCTGATGAGTGAAAATCCCAGGCATAACCTAGACCTAACATGCGTTATCCTCAAAAATATTGATCGAAACCTGGTTTAATCGACTGTTTCATTGTGGTACCACATTACTATGTGATCCAAACCAGAAAATATCCCAGGATCTGTTCAACGAGTATGTGAAGGGTGCGAAGGTATGAGTCTGATGAGGTCAAATCCGAGACCTATCCCAGACCTAACTTGCGTTATCCTCTAAATTATTGATCGAAACGAGGTTTAATCGACTGTTTCAGTGTGGTACCACATTACTACGTGATCCAAACCAGAAAAAACCCAGGATCAGTTCAACAAGTACGTGAAAAACGCGAATGTATGAGCCTGATTAGGGCGAATCCCAGACCTATCCCAGACCTAACTTGCGTTATCCTCTAAAATATTGAGCGAAACCTGGTTTAATGGACTGTTTCAGTGTGGTACCACATTACTACGTGATACAATCCAGAAACAGCCCAGGATCTAGCCATGAAGTATGAGAAATATGCGAAAGGATGAGCCTGATGAGTGCAAATCCTAGACCTAACCCAAACCTAACGTGCGTTATCCTCTAACATATTTATCAAGACCAGGTTTAATTGAATGTTTCAGTGTGGTACCACATTACTGCGTGATCCAATCCAGAAATAGCCCAGGATCTAGCCATGAAGTATGAGAAATATGCGAAAGTATGAGTCTGATGAGTGAAAATCCCAGGCCTAACCTAGACCTAACATGCGTTATCCTCAATAATATTGATCGAAACCAGGTTTAATCGACTGTTTCAGTGTGGTACCACATTACTGCGTGATCCAATCCAGAAATAGCCGAGGATCTAGCCATGAAGTATGAGAAATATGCGAAAGTATGACCCTGATGAGGGCAAATCACAGACCTAACCCAGACCTAACATGCGTTATCCTCTAAAATATTTATCAAGACCAGGTTTAATTTAATGTTTCAGTGTGGTACCACATTACTACGTGATCCAAACCAGACAAAAACCCTGGATCTGTTCAACAAGTATGTGAAAAACGCGAAACTGTGAGCCTGAAGAGGGCAAATCTTAGACCTAACCTTGACCTAACATGCGTTATCCTCTAAACTATTTATCCAGACCAGGTTTCATTGAATGTTTCAGTGTGGTACCACTTTACTACGTGATCCAATCCAGAAATAGCCCAGGATCTAGCCATGAAGTATGAGAAATATGCGAAAGTATGAGCCCGATGAGGGCAAATCCTAGACCTAACCCAGACCTAACATGCGTTATTCTCTAAAGTATTTATCAAGACCAGGATTAATTGAATGTTTCAGTGTGGTACCACATTACTACGTGATCCAAACCAGAAACAACCCAGGATCTGTTCAACAACTATGTGAAAAACGCGAAACTGTGAGCCTGATGAGGGCAAATCTTAGACCTAACCTTGACCTAACATGCGATATCCTCTAAACTATTTATCCAGACCAGGTTTCATTGATTGTTTCAGTGTGGTACCACTTTACTACGTGATCCAATCCAGAAATAGCCCTGGATCTAGCCATGAAGTATGAGAAATATGCGAAAGTAAGAGCCTGATGAGGGCAAATCCTAGACCTATCCCAGACCTAACTTGCGTTATCCTCTAAACTATTTATCCAGACCAGGTTTCATTGATTGTTTCAGTGTGGTACCACTTTACTACGTGATCCAATCCAGAAATAGCCCTGGATATAGCCATGAAGTATGTGAAATATGCGAAAGTATGAGCCTGACGAGGGTAAATCCTAGACCTAACCCAGACCTAACATGCGTTATCCTCTAAAATATTTATCAAGACCAGGTTCAATTGATTGTTTCAGTGTGGTCCCACATTACTACGTGTTCCAAACCAGAAAAAGCACAGGATCCGTTCAACAAGTATGTGAAAAACGCGAAACTGTGAGCCTGATGAGGGCAAATCTTAGACCTATCCCAGACCTAACTTGCGTTATCCTCTAAAATATTTATCAAGACCAGGTTTAATTGAGTGTTTCAGCGTGGTACCACATTACTACGTGATACAATCCAGAAATAGCCCAGGATCTAGCCATGAAGTATGAGAAATATGCGAAAGTATGAGCCTGATGAGGGCAAATCCTAGACCTAACCCAGACCTAACATGCGTTATCCTCTAAAATATTTATCAAGACCAGGTTTAAATGAATGTTTCAGTGTGGTACCACATTACTACGTGAACCAAACCAGAAAAAAACCCAGGATCTGATCAACGAGTATGTGAAGTGTGCGAAAGTATGAGTCTGATGAGGGCAAATCACAGACCTATCCCAGACCTAACTTGCGTTATCCTCTAAAATATTGATCGAAACGAGGTTTAATCGACTGTTTCAGTGTGGTACCACATTACTACGTGATCCAAACCAGAAAAAACCCAGGATCAGTTCAACAAGTACGTGAAAAACGCGAATGTATGAGCCTGATTAGGGCGAATCCCAGACCTATCCCAGACCTAACTTGCGTTATTCTCTAAAATATTGAGCGAAACCTGGTTTAATGGACTGTTTCAGTGTGGTACCACATTACTACGTGATACAATCCAGAAACAGCCCAGGATCTAGCCATCAAGTATGAGAAATATGCGAAAGTATGAGCCTGCTGGGGGCAAATCCTAGACCTAAGCCAAACCTAACATGCGTTATCCTCTAAAATATTTATCAAGACCAGGTTTAATTGATTGATTCAGTGTGGTCCCACATTACTACGTGATCAAAACCAGAAAAAACCCAGGATCCGTTCAACAAGTATGTGAAGAATGCGAAATATGACCCTGATGAGGGCAAATCACAGACCTAACCCAGACCTAACATGCGTTATCCTCTAAACTATTTATCCAGACCAGGATTCATTGAATGTTTCAGTGCGGTACCACTTTACTACGTGATCCAATCCAGAAATAGCCCAGGATCTAGCCATGAAGTATGAGAAATATGCGAAAGTATGAGCCCGATGAGGGCAAATCCTAGACCTAACCCAGACCTAACATGCGTTATTCTCTAAAGTATTTATCAAGACCAGGTTTAATTGAATGTTTCAGTGTGGTACCACATTACTGCGTGATCCAATCCAGAAATAGCCGAGGATCTGGCCATGAAGTATGAGAAATATGCGAAAGTATGACCCTGATGAGGGCAAATCACAGACCTAACCCAGACCTAACATGCGTTATCCTCTAAAATATTTATCAAGACCAGGTTTAATTTAATGTTTCAGTGTGGTACCACATTACTACGTGATCCAAACCAGACAAAAACCCTGGATCTGTTCAACAAGTATGTGAAAAACGCGAAACTGTGAGCCTGAAGGGGGCAAATCTTAGACCTAACCTTGACCTAACATGCGTTATCCTCTAAACTATTTATCCAGACCAGGTTTCATTGAATGTTTCAGTGTGGTACCACTTTACTACGTGATCCAATCCAGAAATAGCCCAGGATCTAGCCATGAAGTATGAGAAATATGCGAAAGTATGAGCCCGATGAGGGCAAATCCTAGACCTAACCCAGACCTAACATGCGTTATTCTCTAAAGTATTTATCAAGACCAGGTTTAATTGAATGTTTCAGTGTGGTACCACATTACTACGTGATCCAAACCAGAAACAACCCAGGATCTGTTCAACAACTATGTGAAAAACGCGAAACTGTGAGCCTGATGAGGGCAAATCTTAGACCTAACCTTGACCTAACATGCGATATCCTCTAAACTATTTATCCAGACCAGGTTTCATTGATTGTTTCAGTGTGGTACCACATTACTATGTGATCCAAACCAGAAAATATCCCAGGATCTGTTCAACGAGTATGTGAAGGGTGCGAAGGTATGAGTCTGATGAGGTCAAATCCCAGACCTATCCCAGACCTAACTTGCATTATCCTCTAAAATATTGATCGAAACGAGGTTTAATCGACTGTTTCAGTGTGGTACCACATTACTACGTGATCCAAACCAGAAAAAACCCAGGATCAGTTCAACAAGTACGTGAAAAACGCGAATGTATGAGCCTGATTAGGGCGAATCCCAGACCTATCCCAGACCTAACTTGCGTTATCCTCTAAAATATTGAGCGAAACCTGGTTTAATGGACTGTTTCAGTGTGGTACCACATTACTACGTGATACAATCCAGAAACAGCCCAGGATCTAGCCATGAAGTATGAGAAATATGCGAAAGGATGAGCCTGATGAGTGCAAATCCTAGACCTAACCCAAACCTAACGTGCGTTATCCTCTAACATATTTATCAAGACCAGGTTTAATTGAATGTTTCAGTGTGGTACCACATTACTGCGTGATCCAATCCAGAAATAGCCCAGGATCTAGCCATGAAGTATGAGAAATATGCGAAAGTATGAGTCTGATGAGTGAAAATCCCAGGCCTAACCTAGACCTAACATGCGTTATCCTCAATAATATTGATCGAAACCAGGTTTAATCGACTGTTTCAGTGTGGTACCACATTACTGCGTGATCCAATCCAGAAATAGCCGAGGATCTAGCCATGAAGTATGAGAAATATGCGAAAGTATGACCCTGATGAGGGCAAATCACAGACCTAACCCAGACCTAACATGCGTTATCCTCTAAAATATTTATCAAGACCAGGTTTAATTTAATGTTTCAGTGTGGTACCACATTACTACGTGATCCAAACCAGACAAAAACCCTGGATCTGTTCAACAAGTATGTGAAAAACGCGAAACTGTGAGCCTGAAGAGGGCAAATCTTAGACCTAACCTTGACCTAACATGCGTTATCCTCTAAACTATTTATCCAGACCAGGTTTCATTGAATGTTTCAGTGTGGTACCACTTTACTACGTGATCCAATCCAGAAATAGCCCAGGATCTAGCCATGAAGTATGAGAAATATGCGAAAGTATGAGCCCGATGAGGGCAAATCCTAGACCTAACCCAGACCTAACATGCGTTATTCTCTAAAGTATTTATCAAGACCAGGATTAATTGAATGTTTCAGTGTGGTACCACATTACTACGTGATCCAAACCAGAAACAACCCAGGATCTGTTCAACAACTATGTGAAAAACGCGAAACTGTGAGCCTGATGAGGGCAAATCTTAGACCTAACCTTGACCTAACATGCGATATCCTCTAAACTATTTATCCAGACCAGGTTTCATTGATTGTTTCAGTGTGGTACCACTTTACTACGTGATCCAATCCAGAAATAGCCCTGGATCTAGCCATGAAGTATGAGAAATATGCGAAAGTAAGAGCCTGATGAGGGCAAATCCTAGACCTATCCCAGACCTAACTTGCGTTATCCTCTAAACTATTTATCCAGACCAGGTTTCATTGATTGTTTCAGTGTGGTACCACTTTACTACGTGATCCAATCCAGAAATAGCCCTGGATATAGCCATGAAGTATGTGAAATATGCGAAAGTATGAGCCTGACGAGGGCAAATCCTAGACCTAACCCAGACCTAACATGCGTTATCCTCTAAAATATTTATCAAGACCAGGTTTAATTGAGTGTTTCAGCGTGGTACCACATTACTACGTGATACAATCCAGAAATAGCCCAGGATCTAGCCATGAAGTATGAGAAATATGCGAAAGTATGAGCCTGATGAGGGCAAATCCTAGACCTAACCCAGACCTAACATGCGTTATCCTCTAAAATATTTATCAAGACCAGGTTTAAATGAATGTTTCAGTGTGGTACCACATTACTACGTGAACCAAACCAGAAAAAAACCCAGGATCTGATCAACGAGTATGTGAAGTGTGCGAAAGTATGAGTCTGATGAGGGCAAATCACAGACCTATCCCAGACCTAACTTGCGTTATCCTCTAAAATATTGATCGAAACGAGGTTTAATTGAATGTTTCAGTGTGGTACCACATTACTACGTGATCCAAACCAGAAACACCCCTGGATCTGTTCAACAACTATGTGAAAAACGCGAAACTGTGAGCCTGATGAGGGCAAATCTTAGACCTATCCCAGACCTAACTTGCGTTATCCTCTAAAATATTTATCAAGACCAGGTTTAATTGAGTGTTTCAGCGTGGTACCACATTACTACGTGATACAATCCAGAAATAGCCCAGGATCTAGCCATGAAGTATGAGAAATATGCGAAAGTATGAGCCTGATGAGGGCAAATCCTAGACATAACCCAGACCTAACATGCGTTATCCTCTAAAATATTTATCAAGACCAGCTTTAAATGAATGTTTCAGTGTGGTACCACATTACTACGTGAACCAAACCAGAAAAAAACCTAGGATCTGATCAACGAGTATGTGAAGTGTGCGAAAGTATGAGTCTGATGAGGGCAAATCACAGACCTATCCCACACCTAACTTGCGATATCCTCTAAAATATTGATCGAAACCATGTTTAATTGACAGTTTTAGTGTGGTACCACTTTACTACGTGATCCAAAGCAGAAAAAACCCTCGATCAGGTCAGCATGCATGTTAAAACTGCGAAAGTATGAGCCTGATGATGGCAAATCCCACACCTGTCCCAGACCTAACATGCGTTATCCTCTAAAATATTTATCAAGACCAGGTTTAATTGAATGCTTCAGTGTGGTACCACATTACTACGTGATGCAATCCAGAAAAAGCCTAGGATCTAGCCATCAAGTATAAGAAATATGCGAAAGAATGAGCCTGATGAGGGCAAATCCTAGACCTAACCCAGACCTAACATGCGTTATCCTCTAAAATATTGATCGCAACCAGGTTTAATGGACTGTTTCTGTGTGGTACCACACTACTACGTGATCCAAACCAGAAAAAACCCAGGATCTGTTCAACAAGTATGTGAAAAACGCGAAAGTATGAGCCTGATGAGGGCAAAACCCAGACCTATCCCAGACCTAACTTGCGTTATCCTCTAAAATATTGATCGAAACCAGGTTTAATTGACTTTTTCAGTGTGGTCCCACGTTACTACGTGATGCAAACCAGAAAAAACCCAGGATCCGTTCAACAAGTATGTGAAGAATGCGAAAGTATGAGTTTGATGAGTGAAAATCCCAGGGCTATCCTAGACCTAACATGCGTTATCCTCAAAAATATTGATCGAAACCTGGTTTAATCGACTGTTTCAGTGTGGCACCACATTACTATGTGATCCAAACCAGAAAATAACCCAGGATCTGTTCAACAAGTATGTGAAATGTGCGAAAGTATGAGTCTGATGAGGGCAAATCCCAGACCTATCCCAGACCTAACATGCGTTATCCTCTAAAATATTTATCAAGACCAGGTTTAATTGATTGTTTCAGTGTGGTCCCACATTACTACGTGATCCAAACCAGAAAAAACGCAGGATCCGTTCGACAAGTATGTGAAGAATGCGAAAGTATGGGTCTGATGAGTGAAAATACCAGACCTAACCTAGACCTAACATGCGTTATCCTCTAAGATATTGATCCAAACCAGGTTTAATGGACTGTTCCAGTGTGGAACCACATTACTACGTGATCCAATCCAGAAATAGCCCAGGATCTAGCCATCAAGTATAAGAAATATGCGAAAGAATGAGCCTGATTAGGGCAAATCCTAGACCTAACCCAGACCTAACATGCGTTATCCTCTAAAATATTGATCGCAACCAGGTTTAATGGACTGTTTCTGTGTGGTACTACACTACTACGTGATCCAAACCAGAGAAAACCCAGGATCCGTTCGACAAGTATGTGAAGAATGCGAAAGTATGGGTCTTATGAGTGAAAATCCCAGACCTAACCTAGACCTAACATGCGTTATCCTCTAAGATATTGATCCAAACCAGGTTTAATGGACTGTTCCAGTGTGGAACCACATTACTACGTGATCCAATCCAGAAATAGCCCAGGATCTAGCCATGAAGTATGAGAAATATGCGAAAGTATGAGCCTGACGAGGGCAAATCCTAGACCTAACCCAGACCTAACATGCGTTATCCTCTAAAATATTTATCAAGACCAGGTTTAATTGATTGTTTCAGTGTGGTCCCACATTACTACGTGATCCAAACCAGAAAAAACCCAGGATCCGTTCAACAAGTATGTGAAGAATGCGAAAGTATGAGTCTGATGAGTGAAAATCCCAGGCCTGACCTAGACCTAACATGCGTTATCCTCTAAAATATTGAGCGAAACCAGGTTTAATGGACTGTTTCAGTGTGGTACCACACTACTACGGGATCCCAACCAGAAAAAACCCAGGATCTGTTCAACAAGTATGTGAAAAACGCGAAAGTATGAGCTTGATGAGGGCAAATCCCAGACCTATCCCAGACCTAACTTGCGTTGTCCTCTAAAATATTGATGGAAACCAGGTTTAATTGACTGTTTCAGTGTTGTACTTCATTACTACGTGATGCAATCCAGAAAAAGCCCAGGATCTAGCCATCAAGTTTGAGAAATATGCGAAAGAATGAGCCTGATGAGAGCAAATCCCAGACCTAAACTAGACCTAACATGCGTTATCCTCTAAAATATTGAGCGAAACCAGGTTTAATGGACTGTTTCAGTGTGGTACCACACTACTACGTGATCCAAACCAGAAAAAACCCAGGATCTGTTCAACAAGTATGTGAAAAACGCGAAAGTATGAGCCTGATGAGGGCAAAACCCAGACCTATCCCAGACCTAACTTGCGTTATTCTCTTAAACATTGATCGAAACCAGGTGTAATTGATTGTTTCAGTGTGGTCCCACATTACTACGTGATCCAAACCAGAAAAAACCTAGGATCCGTTCAACAAGTATGTGAAGAATGCGAAAGTATGAGTCTGATGAGTGAAAATACCAGACCTAACCTAGACCTAACATGCGTTATCCTCAAAAATACTGATCGAAACCTGGTTTAATCGACTGTTTCAGTGTGGTACCACATTACAATGTGATCCAAACCAGAAAGTAACCCAGGATCTGTTCAACGAGTATGTGAAGGGTGCGAAAGTATGAGTCTGACGAGGTCAAATCCCAGACCTATCCCAGACCTAACTTGCGTTATCCTCTAAAATATTTATCAAGACCAGGTTTAATTGAATGTTTCAGTGTGGTACCACATTACTACGTGATCCAAACCAGAAAAAACCCAGGATCCGTTCAACAAGTATGTGAAGAATGCGAAAGCATGAGTCTGACGAGTGAAAATCCCAGACCTAACCTAGACCTAACATGCGTTATTCTCTAAAATATTGATGGAAACCTGGTTTAATTGACTGTTTCAGTGTTGTACTTCATTACTACGTGATGCGACCCAGAAAAAGCCCAGGATCTAGCCATCAAGTATGAGAAATATGCGAAAGAATGAGCCTGATGAGAGCAAATCCCAGACCTAACCCAGACCTAACATGCGTTATCCTCAAAAATATTGATCGAAACCTGGTTTAATCGACTGTTTCAGTGTGGTACCACATTACTATGTGATCCAAACCAGAAAATAACCCAGGATCAGTTCAATGAGTATGTGAAGTGTGCGAAAGTATGAGTCTGATCAGGTCAAATCCCAGACCTATCCCAGACCTAACTTGCGTTATCCTCTAAAATATTGATCGAAACGAGGTTTAATCGACTGTTTCAGTGTGGTACCACATTACTACGTGATCCAAACCAGAGAAAACCCAGGATCAGTTCAACAAGTACGTGAAAAACGCGAATGTATGAGCCTGATTAGGGCGAATCCCAGACCTATCCCAGACCTAACTTGCGTTATCCTCTAAAATATTGATGGAAACCAGGTTTAATTGACTGTTTCAGTGTTGTACTTCATTACTACGTTATGCAATCCAGAAAAAGCTCAGGATCTAGCCATCAAGTATGAGAAATATGCGAAAGAATGTGCCTGATAAGAGCAAATCCCAGACCTAACCTAGACCTAACATGAATTATTCTCTTAAATATTGATCGAAACCAGGTTTAATTGACTGTTTCAGTGTGGTACCACTTTACTACGTGATCCAAAGCAAAAAAAACCCTCGATCAGGTCAACATGCATGTTAAAACTGCGAAAGTATGACCCTGATGAGGGCAAATCACAGACCTAACCCAGACCTAACATGCGTTATCCTCTAAAATATTTATCAAGACCAGGTTTAATTTAATGTTTCAGTGTGGTACCACATTACTACGTGATCCAAACCAGAAAAAACCCTGGATCTGTTCAACAAGTATGTGAAAAACGCGAAACTGTGAGCCTGAAGAGGGCAAATCTTAGACCTAACCTTGACCAAACATGCGTTATCCTCTAAACTATTTATCCAGACCAGGTTTCATTGAATGTTTCAGTGCGGTACCACTTTACTACGTGATCCAATCCAGAAATAGCCCAGGATCTAGCCTTGAAGTATGAGAAATATGCGAAAGTATGAGCCCGATGAGGGCAAATCCTAGACCTAACCCAGACCTAACATGCGTTATTCTCTAAAGTATTTATCAAGACCAGGTTTAATTGAATGTTTCAGTGTGGTACCACATTACTGCGTGATCCAATCCAGAAATAGCCGAGGATCTAGCCATGAAGTATGAGAAATATGCGAAAGTATGACCCTGATGAGGGCAAATCACAGACCTAACCCAGACCTAACATGCGTTATCTTCTAAAATATTTATCAAGACCAGGTTTAATTTAATGTTTCAGTGTGGTACCGCATTACTACGTGATCCAAACCAGACAAAAACCCTGGATCTGTTCAACAAGTATGTGAAAAACGCGAGACTGTGAGGCTGAAGAGGGCAAATCTTAGACCTAACCTTGACCTAACATGCGTTATCCTCTAAACTATTTATCCAGACCAGGTTTCATTGAATGTTTCAGTGTGGTACCACTTTACTACGTGATCCAATCCAGAAATAGCCCAGGATCTAGCCATGAAGTATGAGAAATATGCGAAAGTATGACCCTGATGAGGGCAAATCACAGACCTAACCCAGACCTAACATGCGTTATCCTCTAAAGTACTTATCAAGACCAGGTTTAATTGAATGTTTCAGTGTGGTACCACATTACTACGTGATCCAAACCAGAAACAACCCAGGATCTGTTCAACAACTATGTGAAAAACGCGAAACTGTGAGCCTGATGAGGGCAAATCTTAGACCTAACCTTGACCTAACATGCGTTATCCTCTAAACTATTTATCCAGACCAGGTTTCATTGATTGTTTCAGTGTGGTACCACTTTACTACGCGATCCAATCCAGAAATAGCCCTGGATCTAGCCATGAAGTATGAGAAATATGCGAAAGTAAGAGCCTGATGAGGGCAAATCCTAGACCTATCCCAGACCTAACTTGCGTTATCCTCTAAAATATTGATCGAAATCAGGTTTAATTGACTGTTTCAGCGTGGTACCACATTACTACGTGATACAATCCAGAAACAGCCCAGGATCTAGCCATGAAGTATGAGCAATATGCGAAAGTATGAGCCTGATGAGGGCAAATCCTAGGCCTAACCCAGACCTAACATGCGTTATCCTCTAAAATATTTATCAAGACCAGGTTTAATTGATTGTTTCAGTGTGGTCCCACATTACTACGTGATCCAAACCAGAAAAAACCCAGGGTCCGTTCAACAAGTATGGGAAGAATGCGAAAGTATGAGTCTGATGAGTGAAAATCCCAGGCCTAACCTAGACCTAACATGCGTTATCCTCAATAATATTGATCGAAACCAGGTTTAATCGACTGTTTCAGTGTGGTACCACATTACTACGTGATCCAAACCAGAAAAAAACCCAGGATCTGATCAACGAGTATGTCAAGTGTGCGACAGTATGACCCTGATGAGGGCTAATCCCAGACCTATCCCAGACCTAACATGCGTTATCCTCTAAAATATTGATCGAAACCAGGTTTAATTGACTGTTTTAGTGTGGTACCACTTTACTACGTGAACCAAAGCAAAAAAAACCCTCGATCAGGTCAACATGCATGTTAAAACTGCGAAAGTATGACCCTGATGAGGGCAAATCACAGACCTAACCCAGACCTAACATGCGTTATCCTCTAAAATATTTATCAAGACCAGGTTTAATTTAATGTTCCAGTGTGGTACCACATTACTACGTGATCCAAACCAGAAAAAACCCTGGATCTGTTCAACAAGTATGTGAAAAACGCGAAACTGTGAGCCTGATGAGGGCAAATCTTAGACCTAACCTTGACCTAACATGCGTTATCCTCCAAAATATTTATCCAGACCAGGTTTCATTGAATGTTTCAGTGTGGTACCACTTTACTACGTGATCCAATCCAGAAATAGCCCAGGATCTAGCCATGAAGTATGAGAAATATGCGAAAGTATGAGCCCGATGAGGGCAAATCCTAGACCTAACCCAGTCCTAACATGCGTTATTCTCTAAAATATTTATCAAGACCAGGTTTAATTGAATGTTTCAGTGTGGTACCACATTACTACGTGATCCAAACCAGAAAAAACCGAGGATCCGTACAACAAGTATGTGAAGAATGCGAAAGTATGAGTCTGATCAGTGAAAATCTCAGGCCTTACCTAGACCTAACTTGCGTTGTCTTCTAAAATATTGATGGAAACATGGTTTCATTGACTGTTTCAGTGTGGTACTACATTACTACGTGATGCAATCTAGAAAAAGCCCAGGATCTAGCCAGCTAGTATGAGAAATATGCGAAAGAATGAGCCTGATGACAACAAATCCCAGACCTAACCTAGACCTAACATGCGGTATCCTCTAAAATATTGAGCGAAACCAGGTTTAATGAACTGTTTCAGTGTGGTACCACATTACTACGTGATACAATCCAGAAATAGCCCAGGATCTAGCCATGAAGTATGAGAAATATGCGAAAGTATGAGCCCGATGAGGGCAAATCCTAGACCTAACCCAGACCTAACATGCGTTATTCTCTAAAGTATTTATCAAGACCAGGTTTAATTGAATGTTTCAGTGTGGTACCACATTACTGCGTGATCCAATCCAGAAATAGCCGAGGATCTAGCCATGAAGTATGAGAAATATGCGAAAGTATGACCCTGATGAGGGCAAATCACAGACCTAACCCAGACCTAACATGCGTTATCCTCTAAAATATTTATCAAGACCAGGTTTAATTGATTGTTTCAGTGTGGTCCCACATTACTACGTGTTCCAAACCAGAAAAAGCACAGGATCCGTTCAACAAGTATGTGAAAAACGTGAAACTGTGAGCCTGATGAGGGCAAATCTTAGACCTATCCCAGACCTAACTCGCGTTATCCTCTAAAATATTTATCAAGACCAGGTTTAATTGAGTGTTTCAGCGTGGTACCACATTACTACGTGATACAATCCAGAAATAGCCCAGGATCTAGCCATGAAGTATGAGAAATATGCGAAAGTATGAGCCTGATGAGGGCAAATCCTAGACATAACCCAGACCTAACATGCGTTATCCTCTAAAATATTTATCAAGACCAGGTTTAAATGAATGTTTCAGTGTGGTACCACATTACTACGTGAACCAAACCAGAAAAAAACCTAGGATCTGATCAACGAGTATGTGAAGTGTGCGAAAGTATGAGTCTGATGAGGGCAAATCACAGACCTATCCCAGACCTAACTTGCGATATCCTCTAAAATATTGATCGAAACCATGTTTAATTGACAGTTTTAGTGTGGTACCACTTTACTACGTGATCCAAAGCAGAAAAAACCCTCGATCAGGTCAGCATGCATGTTAAAACTGCGAAAGTATGAGCCTGATGATGGCAAATCCCACACCTGTCCCAGACCTAACATGCGTTATCCTCTAAAATATTTATCAAGACCAGGTTTAATTGAATGCTTCAGTGTGGTACCACATTACTACGTGATGCAATCCAGAAAAAGCCTAGGATCTAGCCATCAAGTATAAGAAATATGCGAAAGAATGAGCCTGATGAGGGCAAATCCTAGACCTAACCCAGACCTAACATGCGTTATCCTCTAAAATATTGATCGCAACCAGGTTTAATGGACTGTTTCTGTGTGGTACCACACTACTACGTGATCCAAACCAGAAAAAACCCAGGATCTGTTCAACAAGTATGTGAAAAACGCGAAAGTATGAGCCTGATGAGGGCAAAACCCAGACCTATCCCAGACCTAACTTGCGTTATCCTCTAAAATATTGATCGAAACCAGGTTTAATTGACTGTTTCAGTGTGGTCCCACGTTACTACGTGATGCAAACCAGAAAAAACCCAGGATCCGTTCAACAAGTATGTGAAGAATGCGAAAGTATGAGTTTGATGAGTGAAAATCCCAGGGCTAACCTAGACCTAACATGCGTTATCCTCAAAAATATTGATCGAAACCTGGTTTAATCGACTGTTTCAGTGTGGCACCACATTACTATGTGATCCAAACCAGAAAATAACCCAGGATCTGTTCAACAAGTATGTGAAATGTGCGAAAGTATGAGTCTGATGAGGGCAAATCCCAGACCTATCCCAGACCTAACATGCGTTATCCTCTAAAATATTTATCAAGACCAGGTTTAATTGATTGTTTCAGTGTGGTCCCACATTACTACGTGATCCAAACCAGAAAAAACCCAGGATCCGTTCGACAAGTATGTGAAGAATGCGAAAGTATGGGTCTGATGAGTGAAAATACCAGACCTAACCTAGACCTAACATGCGTTATCCTCTAAGATATTGATCCAAACCAGGTTTAATGGACTGTTCCAGTGTGGAACCACATTACTACGTGATCCAATCCAGAAATAG
This sequence comes from Colletes latitarsis, assembly GCF_051014445.1. NCBI lineage: Eukaryota > Metazoa > Arthropoda > Insecta > Hymenoptera > Colletidae > Colletes > Colletes latitarsis. Next base: position 11,008,667 of record NW_027488366.1, read on the forward strand.
CCCAGGATCTAGCCATCAAGTATAAGAAATATGCGAAAGAATGAGCCTGATGAGGGCAAATCCTTGACCTAACCCAGACCTAACATGCGTTATCCTCTAAAATATTGATCGCAACCAGGTTTAATGGACTGTTTCTGTGTGGTACCACACTACTACGTGATCCAAACCAGAAAAAACCCAGGATCTGTTCAACAAGTATGTGAAAAACGCGAAAGTATGAGCCTGATGAGGGCAAAACCCAGACCTATCCCAGACCTAACTTGCGTTATCCTCTAAAATATTGATCGAAACCAGGTTTAATTGACTGTTTCAGTGTGGTCCCACGTTACTACGTGATGCAAACCAGAAAAAACCCAGGATCCGTTCAACAAGTATGTGAAGAATGCGAAAGTATGGGTCTGATGAGTGAAAATCCCAGACCTAACCTAGACCTAACATGCGTTATCCTCTAAGATATTGATCCAAACCAGGTTTAATGGACTGTTCCAGTGTGGAACCACATTACTACGTGATCCAATCCAGAAATAGCCCAGGATCTAGCCATGAAGTATGAGAAATATGCGAAAGTATGAGCCTGACGAGGGCAAATCCTAGACCTAACCCAGACCTAACATGCGTTATCCTCTAAAATATTTATCAAGACCAGGTTTAATTGATTGTTTCAGTGTGGTCCCACATTACTACGTGATCCAAACCAGAAAAAACCCAGGATCCGTTCAACAAGTATGTGAAGAATGCGAAAGTATGAGCCTGATGAGTGAAAATCCCAGGCCTGACCTAGACCTAACATGCGTTATCCTCTAAAATATTGAGCGAAACCAGGTTTAATGGACTGTTTCAGTGTGGTACCACACTACTACGGGATCCCAACCAGAAAAAACCCAGGATCTGTTCAACAAGTATGTGAAAAACGCGAAAGTATGAGCTTGATGAGGGCAAATCCCAGACCTATCCCAGACCTAACTTGCGTTGTCCTCTAAAATATTGATGGAAACCAGGTTTAATTGACTGTTTCAGTGTTGTACTTCATTACTACGTGATGCAATCCAGAAAAAGCCCAGGATCTAGCCATCAAGTTTGAGAAATATGCGAAAGAATGAGCCTGATGAGAGCAAATCCCAGACCTAAACTAGACCTAACATGCGTTATCCTCTAAAATATTGAGCGAAACCAGGTTTAATGGACTGTTTCAGTGTGGTACCACACTACTACGTGATCCAAACCAGAAAAAACCCAGGATCTGTTCAACAAGTATGTGAAAAACGCGAAAGTATGAGCCTGATGAGGGCAAAACCCAGACCTATCCCAGACCTAACTTGCGTTATTCTCTTAAACATTGATCGAAACCAGGTGTAATTGATTGTTTCAGTGTGGTCCCACATTACTACGTGATCCAAACCAGAAAAAACCTAGGATCCGTTCAACAAGTATGAGAAATATGCGAAAGAATGAGCCTGATGAGAGCAAATCCCAGACCTAACCCAGACCTAACATGCGTTATCCTCAAAAATATTGATCGAAACCTGGTTTAATCGACTGTTTCATTGTGGTACCACATTACTATGTGATCCAAACCAGAAAATAACCCAGGATCTGTTCAACGAGTATGTGAAGGGTGCGAAGGTATGAGTCTGATGAGGTCAAATCCCAGACCTATCCCAGACCTAACTTGCGTTATCCTCTAAAATATTCATCGAAACCAGGTTTAATCGACTGTTTTAGTGTGGTACCACATTACTACGTGATCCAAACCAGAAAAAACCCAGGATCTGTTCAACAAGTATGTGAAAAACCCGAAACTGTGAGCCTGAAGAGGGCAAATCTTAGACCTAACCTTGACCTAACATGCGTTATCCTCTAAACTATTTATCCAGACCAGGTTTCATTGAATGTTTCAGTGTGGTACCACTTTACTACGTGATCCAATCCAGAAATAGCCCAGGATCTAGCCATGAAGTATGAGAAATATGCGAAAGTATGACCCTGATGAGGGCAAATCACAGACCTAACCCAGACCTAACATGCGTTATCCTCTAAAGTATTTATCAAGACCAGGTTTAATTGAATGTTTCAGTGTGGTACCACATTACTACGTGATCCAAACCAGAAACAACCCAGGATCTGTTCAACAACTATGTGAAAAACGCGAAACTGTGAGCCTGATGAGGGCAAATCTTAGACCTAACCTTGACCTAACATGCGTTATCCTCTAAACTATTTATCCAGACCAGGTTTCATTGATTGTTTCAGTGTGGTACCACTTTACTACGTGATCCAATCCAGAAATAGCCCTGGATCTAGCCATGAAGTATGAGAAATATGCGAAAGTAAGAGCCTGATGAGGGCAAATCCTAGACCTATCCCAGACCTAACTTGCGTTATCCTCTAAAATATTGATCGAAATCAGGTTTAATTGACTGTTTCAGCGTGGTACCACATTACTACGTGATACAATCCAGAAACAGCCCAGGATCTAGCCATGAAGTATGAGCAATATGCGAAAGTATGAGCCTGATGAGGGCAAATCCTAGGCCTAACCCAGACCTAACATGCGTTATCCTCTAAAATATTGATCGCAACCAGGTTTAATGGACTGTTTCTGTGTGGTACCACACTACTACGTGATCCAAACCAGAAAAAACCCAGGATCTGTTCAACAAGTATGTGAAAAACGCGAAAGTATGAGCCTGATGAGGGCAAAACCCAGACCTATCCCAGACCTAACTTGCGTTATCCTCTAAAATATTGATCGAAACCAGGTGTAATTGATTGTTTCAGTGTGGTCCCACATTACTACGTGATCCAAACCAGAAAAAACCTAGGATCCGTTCAACAAGTATGTGAAGAATGCGAAAGTATGAGTCTGATGAGTGAAAATACCAGACCTAACCTAGACCTAACATGCGTTATCCTCAAAAATACTGATCGAAACCTGGTTTAATCGACTGTTTCAGTGTGGTACCACATTACAATGTGATCCAAACCAGAAACTAACCCAGGATCTGTTCAACGAGTATGTGAAGGGTGCGAAAGTATGAGTCTGACGAGGTCAAATCCCAGACCTATCCCAGACCTAACTTGCGTTATTCTCTTAAACATTGATCGAAACCAGGTGTAATTTATTGTTTCAGTGTGGTCCCACATTACTACGTGATCCAAACCAGAAAAAACCCAGGATCCGTTCAACAAGTATGTGAAGAATGCGAAAGTATGAGTCTGATGAGTGAAAATCCCAGGCCTGACCTAGACCTAACATGCGTTATCCTCTAAAATATTGAGCGAAACCAGGTTTAATGGACTGTTTCAGTGTGGTACCACACTACTACGGGATCCCAACCAGAAAAAACCCAGGATCTGTTCAACAAGTATGTGAAAAACGCGAAAGTATGAGCTTGATGAGGGCAAATCCCAGACCTATCCCAGACCTAACTTGCGTTGTCCTCTAAAATATTGATGGAAACCAGGTTTAATTGACTGTTTCAGTGTTGTACTTCATTACTACGTGATCCAATCCAGAAAAAGCCCAGGATCTAGCCATCAAGTTTGAGAAATATGCGAAAGAATGAGCCTGATGAGAGCAAATCCCAGACCTAAACTAGACCTAACATGCGTTATCCTCTAAAATATTGAGCGAAACCAGGTTTAATGGACTGTTTCAGTGTGGTACCACACTACTACGTGATCCAAACCAGAAAAAACCCAGGATCTGTTCAACAAGTATGTGAAAAACGCGAAAGTATGAGCCTGATGAGGGCAAAACCCAGACCTATCCCAGACCTAACTTGCGTTATTCTCTTAAACATTGATCGAAACCAGGTGTAATTGATTGTTTCAGTGTGGTCCCACATTACTACGTGATCCAAACCAGAAAAAACCTAGGATCCGTTCAACAAGTATGTGAAGAATGCGAAAGTATGAGTCTGATGAGTGAAAATACCAGACCTAACCTAGACCTAACATGCGTTATCCTCAAAAATACTGATCGAAACCTGGTTTAATCGACTGTTTCAGTGTGGTACCACATTACAATGTGATCCAAACCAGAAAGTAACCCAGGATCTGTTCAACGAGTATGTGAAGGGTGCGAAAGTATGAGTCTGACGAGGTCAAATCCCAGACCTATCCCAGACCTAACTTGCGTTATTCTCTTGAACATTGATCGAAACCAGGTGTAATTGATTGTTTCAGTGTGGTCCCACATTACTACGTGATCCAAACCAGAAAAAACCCAGGATCCGTTCAACAAGTATGTGAAGAATGCGAAAGTATGAGTCTGATGAGTGAAAATCCCAGGCCTGACCTAGACCTAACATGCGTTATCCTCTAAAATATTGAGCGAAACCAGGTTTAATGGACTGTTTCAGTGTGGTACCACACTACTACGGGATCCCAACCAGAAAAAACCCAGGATCCGTTCAACAAGTATGTGAAGAATGCGAAAGCATGAGTCTGACGAGTGAAAATCCCAGACCTAACCTAGACCTAACATGCGTTATCCTCTAAAATATTGATGGAAACCTGGTTTAATTGACTGTTTCAGTGTTGTACTTCATTACTACGTGATGCGACCCAGAAAAAGCCCAGGATCTAGCCATCAAGTATGAGAAATATGCGAAAGAATGAGCCTGATGAGAGCAAATCCCAGACCTAACCCAGACCTAACATGCGTTATCCTCAAAAATATTGATCGAAACCTGGTTTAATCGACTGTTTCAGTGTGGTACCACATTACTATGTGATCCAAACCAGAAAATAACCCTGGATCAGTTCAACGAGTATGTGAAGTGTGCGAAAGTATGAGTCTGATCAGGTCAAATCCCAGACCTATCCCAGACTTAACTTGCTTTATCCTCTAAAATATTGATCGAAACCAGGTTTAATCGACTGTTTCAGCGTGGTATCACATTACTACGTGATATAATCCAGAAACAGCCCAGGATCTAGCCATGAAGTATGAGAAATATGCGAAAGTATGAGCCTGATGAGGGCAAATCGCAGGCCTAACCTAGACCTAACATGCGTTGTCCTCTAAAATATTGATGGAAACCAGGTTTAATGGACTGTTTCAGTGTGGCACCACTTTACTACGTGATCCAAAGCAGAAAATAACCCAGGATCTGTTCAACGAGTATGTGAACGGTGCGAAGGTATGAGTCTGATGAGGTCAAATCCCAGACCTATCCCAGACCTAACTTGCGTTATCCTCTAAAATATTGATCGAAACGAGGTTTAATCGACTGTTTCAGTGTGGTACCACATTACTACGTGATCCAAACCAGAAAAAACCCAGGATCAGTTCAACAAGTACGTGAAAAACGCGAATGTATGAGCCTGATTAGGGCGAATCCCAGACCTATCCCAGACCTAACTTGCGTTATCCTCTAAAATATTGATGGAAACCAGGTTTAATTGACTGTTTCAGTGTTGTACTTCATTACTACGTTATGCAATCCAGAAAAAGCTCAGGATCTAGCCATCAAGTATGAGAAATATGCGAAAGAATGTGCCTGATAAGAGCAAATCCCAGACCTAACCTAGACCTAACATGAATTATTCTCTTAAATATTGATCGAAACCAGGTTTAATTGACTGTTTCAGTGTGGTCCCACATTGCTACGTGATCCAAACCAGAAAAAACCCAGGATCCGTTCAACAAGTATGTGAAGAATGCGAAAGTATGAGTCTGATGTGTGAAAATCCCAGGCATAACCTAGACCTAACATGCGTTATCCTCAAAAATATTGATCGAAACCTGGTTTAATCGACTGTTTCATTGTGGTACCACATTACTATGTGATCCAAACCAGAAAATAACCCAGGATCTGTTCAACGAGTATGTGAAGGGTGCGAAGGTATGAGTCTGATGAGGTCAAATCCCAGACCTATCCCAGACCTAACTTGCGTTATCCTCTAAAATATTGATCGAAACGAGGTTTAATTGATTGTTTTAGTGTGGTACCACTTTACTACGTGATCCAAAGCAAAAAAAACCCTCGATCAGGTCAACATGCATGTTAAAACTGCGAAAGTATGACCCTGATGAGGGCAAATCACAGACCTAACCCAGACCTAACATGCGTTATCCTCTAAAATATTTATCAAGACCAGGTTTAATTTAATGTTTCAGTGTGGTACCACATTACTACGTGATCCAAACCAGAAAAAACCCTGGATCTGTTCAACAAGTATGTGAAAAACGCGAAACTGTGATCCTGAAGAGGGCAAATCTTAGACCTAACCTTGACCTAACATGCGTTATCCTCTAAACTATTTATCCAGACCAGGTTTCATTGAATGTTTCAGTGCGGTACCACTTTACTACGTGATCCAATCCAGAAATAGCCCAGGATCTAGCCATGAAGTATGAGAAATATGCGAAAGTATGAGCCCGATGAGGGCAAATCCTAGACCTAACCCAGACCTAACATGCGTTATTCTCTAAAGTATTTATCAAGACCAGGTTTAATTGAATGTTTCAGTGTGGTACCACATTACTGCGTGATCCAATCCAGAAATAGCCGAGGATCTAGCCATGAAGTATGAGAAATATGCGAAAGTATGACCCTGATGAGGGCAAATCACAGACCTAACCCAGACCTAACATGCGTTATCCTCTAAAATATTTATCAAGACCAGGTTTAATTTAATGTTTCAGTGTGGTACCACATTACTACGTGATCCAAACCAGACAAAAACCCTGGATCTGTTCAACAAGTATGTGAAAAACCCGAAACTGTGAGCCTGAAGAGGGCAAATCTTAGACCTAACCTTGACCTAACATGCGTTATCCTCTAAACTATTTATTCAGACCAGGTTTCATTGAATGTTTCAGTGTGGTACCACTTTACTACGTGATCCAATCCAGAAATAGCCCAGGATCTAGCCATGAAGTATGAGAAATATGCGAAAGTATGACCCTGATGAGGGCAAATCACAGACCTAACCCAGACCTAACATGCGTTATCCTCTAAAGTATTTATCAAGACCAGGTTTAATTGAATGTTTCAGTGTGGTACCACATTACTACGTGATCCAAACCAGAAACAACCCAGGATCTGTTCAACAACTATGTGAAAAACGCGAAACTGTGAGCCTGATGAGGGCAAATCTTAGACCTAACCTTGACCTAACATGCGTTATCCTCTAAACTATTTATCCAGACCAGGTTTCATTGATTGTTTCAGTGTGGTACCACTTTACTACGTGATCCAATCCAGAAATAGCCCTGGATCTAGCCATGAAGTATGAGAAATATGCGAAAGTAAGAGCCTGATGAGGGCAAATCCTAGACCTATCCCAGACCTAACTTGCGTTATCCTCTAAAATATTGATCGAAATCAGGTTTAATTGACTGTTTCAGCGTGGTACCACATTACTACGTGATACAATCCAGAAACAGCCCAGGATCTAGCCATGAAGTATGAGCAATATGCGAAAGTATGAGCCTGATGAGGGCAAATCCTAGGCCTAACCCAGACCTAACATGCGTTATCCTCTAAAATATTTATCAAGACCAGGTTTAATTGATTGTTTCAGTGTGGTCCCACATTACTACGTGATCCAAACCAGAAAAAACCCAGGGTCCGTTCAACAAGTATGTGAAGAATGCGAAAGTATGAGTCTGATGAATGAAAATCCCAGGCCTAACCTAGACCTAACATGCGTTATCCTCAATAATATTGATCGAAACCAGGTTTAATCGACTGTTTCAGTGTGGTACCACATTACTACGTGATCCAAACCAGAAAAAAACCCAGGATCTGATCAACGAGTATGTCAAGTGTGCGACAGTATGACCCTGATGAGGGCTAATCCCAGACCTATCCCAGACCTAACATGCGTTATCCTCTAAAATATTGATCGAAACCAGGTTTAATTGACTGTTTTAGTGTGGTACCACTTTACTACGTGAACCAAAGCAAAAAAAACCCTCGATCAGGTCAACATGCATGTTAAAACTGCGAAAGTATGACCCTGATGAGGGCAAATCACAGACCTAACCCCGACCTAACATGCGTTATCCTCTAAAATATTTATCAAGACCAGGTTTAATTTAATGTTCCAGTGTGGTACCACATTACTACGTGATCCAAACCAGAAAAAACCCTGGATCTGTTCAACAAGTATGTGAAAAACGCGAAACTGTGAGCCTGATGAGGGCAAATCTTAGACCTAACCTTGACCTAACATGCGTTATCCTCCAAAATATTTATCCAGACCAGGTTTCATTGAATGTTTCAGTGTGGTACCACTTTACTACGTGATCCAATCCAGAAATAGCCCAGGATCTAGCCATGAAGTATGAGAAATATGCGAAAGTATGAGCCCGATGAGGGCAAATCCTAGACCTAACCCAGTCCTAACATGCGTTATTCTCTAAAATATTTATCAAGACCAGGTTTAATTGAATGTTTCAGTGTGGTACCACATTACTACGTGATCCAAACCAGAAAAAACCGAGGATCCGTACAACAAGTATGTGAAGAATGCGAAAGTATGAGTCTGATCAGTGAAAATCTCAGGCCTTACCTAGACCTAACTTGCGTTGTCTTCTAAAATATTGATGGAAACATGGTTTCATTGACTGTTTCAGTGTGGTACTACATTACTACGTGATGCAATCTAGAAAAAGCCCAGGATCTAGCCAGCTAGTATGAGAAATATGCGAAAGAATGAGCCTGATGACAACAAATCCCAGACCTAACCTAGACCTAACATGCGGTATCCTCTAAAATATTGAGCGAAACCAGGTTTAATGAACTGTTTCAGTGTGGTACCACATTACTACGTGATCCAAACCAGAAAAAGCCCAGGATCTGTTCAACAAGTATGTGAAAAACGCGAAACTGTGAGCCTGATGAGGGCAAATCTTAGACCTAACCTTGACCTAACATGCGTTATCCTCTAAAATATTTATCCAGACCAGCTTTCATTGAATGTTTCAGTGTGGTACCACTTTACTACGTGATCCAATCCAGAAATAGCCCAGGATCTAGCCATGAAGTATGAGAAATATGCGAAAGTAAGAGCCTGATGAGGGCAAATCCTAGACCTATCCCAGACCTAACTTGCGTTATCCTCTAAAATATTGATCGAAATCAGGTTTAATTGACTGTTTCAGCGTGGTACCACATTACTACGTGATCCAAACCAGAAACAGCCCAGGATCTAGCCATGAAGTATGAGCAATATGCGAAAGTATGAGCCTGATGAGGGCAAGTCCTAGACCTAACCCAGACCTAACATGCGTTATCCTCTAAAATATTTATCAAGACCAGGTTTAATTGATTGTTTCAGTGTGGTCCCACATTACTACGTGATCCAAAACAGAAAAAACCCAGGATCTGTTCTACATGTATGAGAAATATGCGAAAGAATGAGCCTGATGGGAGCAAATCCCAGACCTAACCTAGACCTAACAAGAATTATTCTCTAAAATATTGATCGAAACCTGGTTTAATCGACTGTTTCAGTGTGGTACCACATTACTATGTGATCCAAACCAGAAAATACCCCAGGATCTGTTCAACGAGTATGTGAAGTGTGCGAAAGTATGAGTCTGATGAGGGCAAATCCCAGACCTATCCCAGACCTAACATGCGTTATCCTCTAAAATATTTATCAAGACCAGGTTTAATTGATTGTTTCAGTGTGGACCCACATTACTATGTGATCCAAACCAGAAAAAACCCAGGATCCGTTCAACAAGTATGTGAAGAATGCGAAAGTATGAGTCTGATGAGTGAAAATCCCAGGCCTAACCTAGACCTAACATGCGTTATCCTCAAAAATATTGATCGAAACCTGGTTTAATCGACTGTTTCAGTGTGGTACCACATTACTATGTGATCCAAACCAGAAAATAACCCAGGATCCGTTCAACAAGTATGTGAAGAATGCGAAAGTATGATTCTGATGAGTGAAAAAACCAGGCCTGACCTAGACCTAACATGCGTTATCCTCTAAAATATTGAGCGAAACCAGGTTTAATGGACTGTTTCAGTGTGGTACCACACTACTACGGGATCCAAACCAGAAAAAACCCAGGATCTGTTCAACAAGTATGTGAAGAATGCGAAAGTATGATACTGATGAGTGAAAAAACCAGGCCTGACCTAGACCTAACATGCGTTATCCTCTAAAATATTGAGCGAAACCAGGTTTAATGGACTGTTTCAGTGTGGTACCACACTACTACGTGATGCAATCCAGAAAAAGCTCAGGATCTAGCCATCAAGTATGAGAAATATGCGAAAGAATGAGCCTAATGAGAGCAAATCCCAGACCTAACTTGCGTTATCCTCCAAAATATTGATCGAAACCAGGTTTAATTGACTGTTTTAGTGTGGTACCACATTACTACGTGATCCAAACCAGAAAAAACCCAGGATCTGTTCAACAAGTATGTGAAAAACGCGAAACTGTGAGCCTGATGAGGGCAAATCTTAGACCTAACCCAGACCTAAGATGCGTTATCCTCTAAAATATTTATCCAGACCAGGTTTCATTGAATGTTCCAGTGTGGTACCACTTTACTACGTGATCCAATCCAGAAATAGCCCAGGATCTAGCCATGAAGTATGAGAAATATGCGAAAGTATGAGCCCGATGAGGGCAAATCCTAGACCTAACCCAGACCTAACATGCGTTATTCTCTAAAGTATTTATCAAGACCAGGTTTAATTGAATGTTTCAGTGTGGTACCACATTACTACGAGATCCAAACCAGAAACAACCCAGGATCTGTTCAACAACTATGTGAAAAACGCGAAACTGTGAGCCTGATGAGGGCAAATCTTAGACCTAACCTTGACCTAACATGCGATATCCTCTAAACTATTTATCCAGACCAAGTTTCATTGATTGTTTCAGTGTGGTACCACTTTGCTACGTGATCCAATCCAGAAATAGCCCTGGATCTAGCCATGAAGTATGAGAAATATGCGAAAGTAAGAGCCTGATGAGGGCAAATCCCAGACCTATCCCAGACCTAACATGCGTTATCCTCTAAAATATTTATCAAGACCAGGTTTAATTGATTGTTTCAGTGTGGACCCACATTACTATGTGATCCAAACCAGAAAAAACCCAGGATCCGTTCAACAAGTATGTGAAGAATGCGAAAGTATGAGTCTGATGAGTGAAAATCCCAGGACTAACCTAGACCTAACATGCGTTATCCTCAAAAATATTGATCGAAACCTGGTTTAATCGACTGTTTCAGTGTGGTACCACATTACTATGTGATCCAAACCAGAAAATAACCCAGGATCCGTTCAACAAGTATGTGAAGAATGCGAAAGTATGATTCTGATGAGTGAAAAAACCAGGCCTGACCTAGACCTAACATGCGTTATCCTCTAAAATATTGAGCGAAACCAGGTTTAATGGACTGTTTCAGTGTGGTACCACACTACTACGTGATGCAATCCAGAAAAAGCTCAGGATCTAGCCATCAAGTATGAGAAATATGCGAAAGAATGAGCCTGATGAGAGCAAATCCCAGACCTAACTTGCGTTATCCTCCAAAATATTGATCGAAACCAGGTTTAATTGACTGTTTTAGTGTGGTACCACATTACTACGTGATCCAAACCAGAAAAAACCCAGGATCTGTTCAACAAGTATGTGAAAAACGCGAAACTGTGAGCCTGATGAGGGCAAATCTTAGACCTAACCCAGACCTAAGATGCGTTATCCTCTAAAATATTTATCCAGACCAGGTTTCATTGAATGTTTCAGTGTGGTACCACTTTACTACGTGATCCAATCCAGAAATAGCCCAGGATCTAGCCATGAAGTATGAGAAATATGCGAAAGTATGAGCCCGATGAGGGCAAATCCTAGACCTAACCCAGACCTAACATGCGTTATTCTCTAAAGTATTTATCAAGACCAGGTTTAATTGAATGTTTCAGTGTGGTACCACATTACTACGAGATCCAAACCAGAAACAACCCAGGATCTGTTCAACAACTATGTGAAAAACGCGAAACTGTGAGCCTGATGAGGGCAAATCTTAGACCTAACCTTGACCTAACATGCGATATCCTCTAAACTATTTATCCAGACCAAGTTTCATTGATTGTTTCAGTGTGGTACCACTTTACTACGTGATCCAATCCAGAAATAGCCCTGGATCTAGCCATGAAGTATGAGAAATATGCGAAAGTAAGAGCCTGATGAGGGCAAATCCTAGACCTATCCCAGACCTAACTTGCGTTATCCTCTAAACTATTTATCCAGACCAGGTTTCATTGATTGTTTCAGTGTGGTACCACTTTACTACGTGATCCAATCCAGAAATAGCCCTGGATCTAGCCATGAAGTATGAGAAATATGCGAAAGTAAGAGCCTGATGAGGGCAAATCCTAGACCTATCCCAGACCTAACTTGCGTTATCCTCTAAAATATTGATCGAAATCAGGTTTAATTGACTGTTTCAGCGTGGTACCACATTACTACGTGATACAATCCAGAAACAGCCCAGGATCTAGCCATGAAGTATGTCAAGTGTGCGACAGTATGACCCTGATGAGGGCTAATCCCAGACCTATCCCAGACCTAACATGCGTTATCCTCTAAAATATTGATCGAAACCAGGTTTAATTGACTGTTTTAGTGTGGTACCACTTTACTACGTGAACCAAAGCAAAAAAAACCCTCGATCAGGTCAACATGCATGTTAAAACTGCGAAAGTATGACCCTGATGAGGGCAAATCACAGACCTAACCCAGACCTAACATGCGTTATCCTCTAAAATATTTATCAAGACCAGGTTTAATTTAATGTTCCAGTGTGGTACCACATTACTACGTGATCCAAACCAGAAAAAACCCTGGATCTGTTCAACAAGTATGTGAAAAACGCGAAACTGTGAGCCTGATGAGGGCAAATCTTAGACCTAACCTTGACCTAACATGCGTTATCCTCCAAAATATTTATCCAGACCAGGTTTCATTGAATGTTTCAGTGTGGTACCACTTTACTACGTGATCCAATCCAGAAATAGCCCAGGATCTAGCCATGAAGTATGAGAAATATGCGAAAGTATGAGCCCGATGAGGGCAAATCCTAGACCTAACCCAGTCCTAACATGCGTTATTCTCTAAAATATTTATCAAGACCAGGTTTAATTGAATGTTTCAGTGTGGTACCACATTACTACGTGATCCAAACCAGAAAAAACCGAGGATCCGTACAACAAGTATGTGAAGAATGCGAAAGTATGAGTCTGATCAGTGAAAATCTCAGGCCTTACCTAGACCTAACTTGCGTTGTCTTCTAAAATATTGATGGAAACATGGTTTCATTGACTGTTTCAGTGTGGTACTACATTACTACGTGATGCAATCTAGAAAAAGCCCAGGATCTAGCCATCTAGTATGAGAAATATGCGAAAGAATGAGCCTGATGACAACAAATCCCAGACCTAACCTAGACCTAACATGCGGTATCCTCTAAAATATTGAGCGAAACCAGGTTTAATGAACTGTTTCAGTGTGGTACCACATTACTACGTGATCCAAACCAGAAAAAGCCCCGGATCTGTTCAACAAGTATGTGAAAAACGCGAAACTGTGAGCCTGATGAGGGCAAATCTTAGACCTAACCTTGACCTAACATGCGTTATCCTCTAAAATATTTATCCAGACCAGCTTTCATTGAATGTTTCAGTGTGGTACCACTTTACTACGTGATCCAATCCAGAAATAGCCCAGGATCTAGCCATGAAGTATGAGAAATATGCGAAAGTAAGAGCCTGATGAGGGCAAATCCTAGACCTATCCCAGACCTAACTTGCGTTATCCTCTAAAATATTGATCGAAATCAGGTTTAATTGACTGTTTCAGCGTGGTACCACATTACTACGTGATACAATCCAGAAACAGCCCAGGATCTAGCCATGAAGTATGAGCAATATGCGAAAGTATGAGCCTGATGAGGGCAAGTCCTAGACCTAACCCAGACCTAACATGCGTTATCCTCTAAAATATTTATCAAGACCAGGTTTAATTGATTGTTTCAGTGTGGTCCCACATTACTACGTGATCCAAAACAGAAAAAACCCAGGATCTGTTCTACATGTATGAGAAATATGCGAAAGAATGAGCCTGATGGGAGCAAATCCCAGACCTAACCTAGACCTAACATGAATTATTCTCTAAAATATTGATCGAAACCTGGTTTAATCGACTGTTTCAGTGTGGTACCACATTACTATGTGATCCAAACCAGAAAATAACCCAGGATCTGTTCAACGAGTATGTGAAGTGTGCGAAAGTATGAGTCTGATGAGGGCAAATCCCAGACCTATCCCAGACCTAACATGCGTTATCCTCTAAAATATTTATCAAGACCAGGTTTAATTGATTGTTTCAGTGTGGACCCACATTACTATGTGATCCAAACCAGAAAAAACCCAGGATCCGTTCAACAAGTATGTGAAGAATGCGAAAGTATGAGTCTGATGAGTGAAAATCCCAGGCCTAACCTAGACCTAACATGCGTTATCCTCTAAAATATTGAGCGAAACCAGGTTTAATGGACTGTTTCAGTGTGGTACCACACTACTACGGGATCCAAACCAGAAAAAACCCAGGATCTGTTCAACAAGTATATGAAGAATGCGAAAGTATGATACTGATGAGTGAAAAAACCAGGCCTGACCTAGACCTAACATGCGTTATCCTCTAAAATATTGAGCGAAACCAGGTTTAATGGACTGTTTCAGTGTGGTACCACACTACTACGTGATGCAATCCAGAAAAAGCTCAGGATCTAGCCATCAAGTATGAGAAATATGCGAAAGAATGAGCCTGATGAGAGCAAATCCCAGACCTATCCCAGACCTAACTTGCGTTATCCTCCAAAATATTGATCGAAACCAGGTTTAATTGACTGTTTTAGTGTGGTACCACATTACTACGTGATCCAAACCAGAAAAAACCCGGGATCTGTTCAACAAGTATGTGAAAAACGCGAAACTGTGAGCCTGATGAGGGCAAATCTTAGACCTAACCTTGACCTAACATGCGTTATCCTCTAAAATATTTATCCAGACCAGCTTTCATTGAATGTTTCAGTGTGGTACCACTTTACTACGTGATCCAATCCAGAAATAGCCCAGGATCTAGCCATGAAGTATGAGAAATATGCGAAAGTAAGAGCCTGATGAGGGCAAATCCTAGACCTACCCCAGACCTAACTTGCGTTATCCTCTAAAATATTGATCGAAATCAGGTTTAATTGACTGTTTCAGCGTGGTACCACATTACTACGTGATACAATCCAGAAACAGCCCAGGATCTAGCCATGAAGTATGAGCAATATGCGAAAGTATGAGCCTGATGAGGGCAAGTCCTAGACCTAACCCAGACCTAACATGCGTTATCCTCTAAAATATTTATCAAGACCAGGTTTAATTGATTGTTTCAGTGTGGTCCCACATTACTACGTGATCCAAAACAGAAAAAACCCAGGATCTGTTCTACATGTATGAGAAATATGCGAAAGAATGAGCCTGATGGGAGCAAATCCCAGACCTAACCTAGACCTAACATGAATTATTCTCTAAAATATTGATCGAAACCTGGTTTAATCGACTGTTTCAGTGTGGTACCACATTACTATGTGATCCAAACCAGAAAATAACCCAGGATCTGTTCAACGAGTATGTGAAGTGTGCGAAAGTATGAGTCTGATGAGGGCAAATCCCAGACCTATCCCAGACCTAACATGCGTTATCCTCTAAAATATTTATCAAGACCAGGTTTAATTGATTGTTTCAGTGTGGACCCACATTACTATGTGATCCAAACCAGAAAAAACCCAGGATCCGTTCAACAAGTATGTGAAGAATGCGAAAGTATGAGTCTGATGAGTGAAAATCCCAGGCCTAACCTAGACCTAACATGCGTTATCCTCAAAAATATTGATCGAAACCTGGTTTAATCGACTGCTTCAGTGTGGTACCACATTACTATGTGATCCAAACCAGAAAATAACCCAGGATCTGTTCAACAAGTATGTGAAGAATGCGAAAGTATGATTCTGATGAGTGAAAAAACCAGGCCTGACCTAGACCTAACATGCGTTATCCTCTAAAATATTGATCGAAACCAGGTTTAATTGACAGTTTCAGTGTGGTCCCACATTACTACGTGATGCAAACCAGAAAAAACCCAGGATCTGTTCAACAAGTATGTGAAAAACGCGACAGTATGAGCCTGATGAGGGCAAATCCCAGACCTATCCCAGACCTAACTTGCGTTATCCTCTAAAATATTGATCGATACCAGGTTTAATTGACTGTTTCAGTGTGGTACCACATTACTACGTGATCCAATCCAGAAATAGCCCAGGATCTAGCCATGAAGTATGAGAAATGTGCGAAAGTATGAGTCTGATGTGGGCAAATCTTAGACCTAACCCAGACCTAAGATGCGTTATCCTCTAAAATATTTATCCAGACCAGGTTTCATTGAATGTTTCAGTGTGGTACCACTTTACTACGTGATCCAATCCAGAAATAGCCCAGGATCTAGCCATGAAGTATGAGAAATATGCGATAGTAAGAGCCTGATGAGGGCAAATCCTAGACCTATCCCAGACCTAACTTGCGTTATCCTCCAAAATATTGAGCGAAACCAGGTTTAATGGACTGTTTCAGTGTGGTACCACACTACTACGGGATCCAAACCAGAAAAAACCCAGGATCCGTTCAACAAGTATGTGAAGAATGCGATAGTATGAGTCTGATGAGTGAAAAAACCAGGCCTGACCTAGACCTAACATGCGTTATCCTCTAAAATATTGATCAAAACCAGGTTTAATCGACTGTTTCAGTGTGGTACCGCACTACTACGTGACCCAATCCAGAAAAAACCCAGGATCCGTTCAACAAGTATGAGAAATATGCGAAAATATGAGCCTGATGAGGGCAAATCCTAGACGTAACCCAGACCTAACATGCGTTATCCTCTAAAATATTGAGCGAAACCAGGTTTAATGGACGGTTTCAGTGTGGTACCACACTACTTCGTGATCCAAACCAGAAAAAACCCAGGATCTGTTCAACAAGTATATGAAAAACGCGAAACTGTGAGCCTGATGAGGGCAAATCTTAGACCTATCCCAGACCAAAGATGCGTTGTCCTCTAAAATATTTATCCAGACCAGGTTTCATTGAATGTTTCAGTGTGGTACCACTTTACTACGTGATCCAATTCAGAAAATAACCCAGGATCTGTTCAACGAGTATGTGAAGTGTGCGAAAGTATGAGTCTGATGAGGTCAAATCCCAGACCAATCCCAGACTTAACTTGCGTTATCCTCTAAAATATTGATCGAAACCAGGTTTAATCGACTGTTTCAGTGTGGTACCACATTACTACGTGATCCAAACGAGAAAAAACCCAGGATCAGTTCAACAAGTATAAGAAGAATGCGAAAGTATGAGTCTGATGAGTGAAAATCCCAGGGCTAACCTAGACCTAACATGCGTTATCCTCTAAAATATTGATCCAAACCAGGTTTAATGGACTGTTTCAGTGTGGTACCACATTACTACGTGATACAAACCAGAAAAAACCCAGGATCCGTTCAACAAGTATGTGAGGAATGCGAATGCATGAGTCTGATGAGTGAAAATACCAGGCCTTACCTAGACCTAACTTTTTTTTTTTTTTTTTTTTTTTTTTTGTCGTGGGGAAAATCTTCGAAAGACTCCCTCCCACCTCCTTGGGGAGAGGTGGGAGGGGTGTGTGGGATTCCCCGCGCCCGTACAACGACAGGCGCGGGACCTACCCACTAAAAACCCCACGGTGACCCTTCGGCACGCTTTGGGAGGATACCGGGAATCGCTCGAAGCATTCTTCCGATATCCTCCCCGTGCCCGCGCTTTCGCGCCCATCCCCCGGGGGGACAATCGGTCCCCCCAGTAGACACACTGCCTCGTAGCGGCGGGACGGGGCCACTCCATCCCGCCGCTATCCGTCCCGGGGCCGCGTTTAGTGGCGGCTGCGAGCCCCAACTCGCAACCGCCCGCGACCCCGTTTCCACCCCTCGGCGGTCGGGCGTTCATGGCCGCACCAGACCGCCGAGGGTGCCTCCCCTTGCGTCGGACCGGTAGGGGAAGGCACTCCTACCCCCAACCGGTCCGACCCGGCGCCGCCTGGCGGGAGGAGGGTCCCCTCAGGACCCCCCTCCCAGCCTAGGTCATCCGTCACGCCGAGGCGGCCGCCCGCGACGCCTCGCGACCGGGCGACGACCTCGGGCCACCGCACGAGCGCGCGCTTCAGCACGCCGCTGAAGCTCGCGCTCCCTCCCCGCGGCCTCCTTCTGCAACATTACGTTCTCGCAGAAGGAGGCCACGGCCCTCCACTTCTCCTCGCTGCCGAGCATGGCGCGCACCATGCCCGGCAGCGAGACATCCCGCCCGACGACGCCGACCAGGACACGGCGCTCCCCCTCCCACGCGGGGCATACCTCCAGGGTATGATCCGCCGTGTCCTCCTCAGCGTCGCAGTGGCAGCAACGCGCCGTCGGCTCCTTCCCTATCCGGCACAGGTATCTTCCGAAGCTGCCATGCCCGGAAAACACCTGTGCCAGCCGGTAGGTGAGGCTGCCATGGCCTCTGTCCAGCCACTCCTTCAGGAGTGGCCGAACAGCCCCGACAGTCCGATGCCCCGCGGTTGGCAGCGCCAGCCGCTCCTGCCACGCGAGCAACACGGACTGCCGGGCCTGGCGCTTCAAATCGCCCCAAGCAGGTTCCTGCCCGCCCGGGACCGCCCCCACCCCCGCGCGACGGTCGACGCGGCGCCGGTACATCACCGCGTGCGACCGCGCGAGCAGGTCCATGGGCGGCATCCCCGCTAGAACCGTCGCCGCCCCATGTGACATGGTCCGATACCCGCGGACGACCCTGAGCGCCATGCGCCTCTGCACCCGACGCAGCATAGTCATGCTGCGCCGGGAGGCAGCCAGGTCGTCCGCCCAGACGGGGGCCCCGTATAGGGCCACCGACTGGACCATTGCCACATAGAGGCGACGAACTCGGCCGGCCGGGCCCCCCAGGTTGGGCAGGATCCGGCCCAGAGCCGCAACCATCCTTTCCAACCGGGGGACCAGGCAGCGGAAATGCTTCTCGAAACGCCAGTGGCTATCGAGGATCAGCCCTAGATACCTGATCTGGGGCTTCACCTCGATGTCAGCCCCACCCACCCGAATCAGAGGGGGTGGCGGATCCTGCCGAGGTGAATGAAACGCAATCACCTCGGTCTTATGGACCGCCACCGTCATCCCCATCCCCCTGATCCGGTCGACGACGCGTTGCGACCCCTCCTCCGCGCGACGCATGGCCCTCCCCCAGTGCGCCCCGACGGCCAGCACCAGTGTGTCATCCGCATAACACACCGTGCTGACGCCGTCGGGGAGGCCGGCCCGCAACACCGAGTCGTACGCGATGTTCCACAGGAGTGGCCCGAGGACCGACCCCTGCGGAACACCGCAGTACACCTCCCTCCGCATATCACCATCCCGGCCCGGATACTCGATCCACCTGCCGCGGAGATAATCCCCGACGACCGCCCTGAGACAAGGGGGGACTCGATGATATTCGAGCCCCCTCCTTATCCCTTCCCAGGGGAGGGTGTTAAAGGCATTGGCAATATCCAAGGATATTGCCAATGCCACCCCTCCCCGGAAGACGGCCGCCTCCGAGAGGGCCCTCACATGACCTATCGCGTCGATAGTCGATCGGCCCCCCCGGAAACCGAACTGGCAGTCGGCCAGACCGGGATGACCCCGCGACAGGTGCTCGACGAGGCGGGCAGCAATCACACGCTCGAAGAGCTTGCCCACCTCGTCGAGGAGACAAATGGGCCGGTATGCGGAGGGAGACTCCGCGGGCCGACCCTCCTTCCGGAGGAGGACCATCCTCGCCACCTTCCAACTGGGGGGGAATCGCCCGTCCCACAGGCAGCGGTCGAACAACCGCCTGAGGTCGGCCCCAAGGACACCCTGGGTCAAGACCCAAACCCGGCCGGGCACACCATCCGGACCCGGGGCCGTGTTACGAACCCCGAGCCGTCTGATGGCCGCTGCCAGCTCCTCCTGCGTGACCCCCAGCTCGGCCGTCCACTCCACTGGGACAGCCGCCGCCGCCGGAGGACGCGGTCCCCTCTCCCCAATTGGGAAGAGTGTATTGACCACGTCCTCCAGCAGCCGGGGGTCAAGACCCTCGGTGACGGGGGGCGCCCACGGGCGGAGCTTATTCAGCACCACCTTATATGGGCGCCCCCATGGATCGTCATCAAGGGTCTGGAGGAGCTCCTTCCATGCCTGGGTCTTGGCCCGTTTGATGGCGACCTGCAGAGCAACCCGCGCCACGCGGTATGCTCCATACAGGTCATCAGCTGCCCTCGCTCGCGCCACGCCGTCGCCTGTACGTTGACGACGGCGCGCGCGGGTGTACTGGCGTCGGGCGCGGACAGTCGCGACTCGCAACTCCGCGATCGCGTCCGACCACCAGTACACCGCCCGGCGAGGAGAAGCCCGCCCGACCCGAGGCATCGCCGCGTCGCAAATACCCGCGACCAATGCTCCGAGCCGGGCGACCTCCTCCTCTATGCTCGGCAACTCGGCCGCTCCCTGCGGCCAAGTTGCAGCGAGGGCAGCTGCCATCAGGGCGTCCTTGTCCAGGCGCCGAAGCGCCCAGCGGCGTGGTGGGGTGCCACGCAGGCGGCCGTGTCGGGATGCACTCGCGGCGGCAGAGACCTCCATCCGGATGTACCGGTGATCGGAGAGTGTCTCTGCCCCCGCGACCACGTGCCAACCCGACACCATGCGCACGGCGTTGGGGGTCGCGAATCCAACATCCACGATGGACCCCCCATATCGCCGCACGCATGTGTTCTCAGACCCCCGGTTCAATACCCGGAGGTCGAGCCCCGCCGCCCAATCGCCCAGGATCCCGCCGCGAACGGAGGTCCTGGGGGATCCCCAAGCCACCGACTTGGCATTAAAATCCCCCAGGACCAGCACCGGCCGGGCCGCGTAGCGCTGCACGCATGCCGCGACCTCGGCCAAGTACAGCTCGAACGCAGCGTGACCGCTACGGGGCGAAATGTAGCACCCCACCACAGCGACTCCCCCCCAGTCCACGGCGACGAATCCCCGACCGCGCTCCAACAAGGAGAACGGTGGGGACCCGTCGCCCCCTCCCCATACCGTCGCCACCAAGCCGTCCGCGTCGCCCACCCAATGAGGGTGATCAGGGACGCGGTACGGCTCGGCGGCGACCGCCAGGCCAACCCCCCACTCCGCGAGGACTTGGGACATCAAGTCCTGTGCCGCGCGGCAGTGGTTGAGGTTGGCCTGGAGGAGGAGGCGGGGCGGCATTAATTAATGGCCGCGCCAGCCTCCTCCCGGCCGTCCGTCCCCGTAGCACCGTCCACCTCCATGGAGGACGATGCCACCGCCCTCGGCACCGGAGCCGGTGCAGCCCGCCTCTTCCTCTCCTTCCGGGAGGGGGGGGAGCACTTCTTGCTCCCCACCCTGTGATCGGCTGGCCTCCCCATGTCCGCACACAGCGGGCAGTGGGGGGCCGCCGAGCACTGGCTCGCACGGTGCTCTTTGGCACCGCAGCGGTAACACTGACCGCTGCGGTCCACCGGCGAGGTGCACCACTGCCTCACGTGCCCCAATTCGAGGCAGCGGTGACACTGGAGCGGGCGCGGCGCGAGGATTTCCACTCGCGCCGAAACCCATCCCACCAACACCCTCCCGGATTCCGCCACCTTACGGGCGGCGGAGAGGGGGCACCGGGCCCACACCGACCCGAGGCCGGAGGGCGACCTGCGGATCTCTCCGATCCACAGGACAGTCCCCCGCCCTCGCAAGGGCACGGGACACATCCTGTGCGCTGACCGAGTCGTCCAGCCCACAAACGCGCATCTCCGTGCGCTTCGTGGGCCGGGCGACCCGGACACCTCGCTCGCCCAGCAGCTCCCGGAGCCTCTGGGCGAGACGATCCGCCTTCGCGCCGCCTTCTGCACCGGGGATCTCCAGCAAGAGACCCCCGGTCACGGCCCTCTTCGCCCTCACGGAGGCGATGCCCAGCTCTTCCAGGGAGATATTCTCCCTGGCGAGCCGCATCGCCTCCGCGAGGGTCAGGTCGCCCCCCTGCGCAACGGTCAGTGCCACCGCTGCCGTTTTTGGGGGACGACCTGGTCGTGCCTTCCCGACCTTCGCGGCCTTTACCTTGGCCGCCGGCGGCGGAGGCGGAAGCTGCGGTTGCGAGGCCTTCCTCGCCGCCCGCTTCGCCTTCCGCCCCACCACCTCACTCCACGCCACCCCCCCTTGGGAGGGTGCTGTGGAGGACGCGACCACCGCGACCACGGGTACACCACCCCCCTTGAGGGTCGCGACCCGGGGCCCTGGTGCCGCAACGCTGGGCGGAGCCTTCACTCCGCCCTTCTTTGCCTTCCCCGACTGTACCGGAACAGGTCGGGGAGGCACCGCCTTCCTGCTGACCGCTCTTCCGGCGAGGAGCTCCTCCCGGAAGGCGGCCAGCTTGCCATCAATCATGTCCCCAATCCTCCTCAGAAGATCGTCTTCTGAGGAGGACGGGGACTTCTTCACGGGCGGAGTGCGGGTGGAGGGGCCCGCGGTGCCCCGCACCACTGCCGCCGCACCCCGTTTATTTACCTCCGCCGAGGGACGCGGCGGTGGAGGAGGAGGGAGGATGGGAGGGAGGGCCGCGCTGTTCCACAGCGCCTCTGCCCTCCTCCTCCCCTGTCGCTCCTCCTCCAACAGGAGCTGCAGACGGGCGTTCCGCCCTCTGAGCTCCCGCGCCGCCTCCCTCATTTCCTCCGCCGCGGCCTTCAGGGCCTCCGCGCCACCGCTTTTCTGCCCCTTAAAGGCGCAGGCAGCGGCGACTTTCTCCACCCGCCTCAGGGACGAGGAGATCCTCTCCGATATCTCCTCGGTCACCTCGTCCCTGAGGCAACTCAGCCTCACCGACGGGCTCATCGCCCCGCCCACCTCGACGACGGCCTGCCCCGTCCTCTTCCTCTTAGAGCCTATGTGGCTCGTGCTGGAGGAGAAGGACGAGACCGACGCCGTCTCGTCGTCCTCCTCCACCCTCCACGAAGCCGGACCTGGCGCTGAGTGGGGCGCGAGCGCCGCCACCCTAACCCCAACCCCGTCTCCGTCCTCCCCAACCGACAAAACCCGCCCCATCCCCATTTTATTTTCTGTGTCCATAATAGTCCCACGAGATGGTCGGAAATAAAGGTCCACCCGGGCAGAGCCGCCTTACCCGGGTAAGCCTAATACTCCGGGGGTTCGGCAGGTTCCCCGGAGGTGGTCGCTTGGGATTGGGCCTTTTCCCCCAACCATGCATCCCATCGCCGCGCACCATAGCTTAGGATTGGAGGGCGATTTTATAGAGTCGCCATACTCGTGGCCCAGGCGGTTAAGCCAAGAACCCCGTTCCTCCTGCCGTCACGTACCATTCACAAAACCAATAGGGAATTGTGAATGGGTCGTTGTGACGACCAACAGGAGGCTTACGGTGTGTGTATGACTCGGGTACCCCGGGTTCGTTAAGCCCGTACTGCAGCTGAAAGGCTGGCAGCCATCCCAGACCTAACTTGCGTTATCCTCTAAAATATTGATCGAAACCAGGTTTAATCGACTGTTTCAGTGTGGTCCCACATTACTACGTGATCCAATCCAGAAAAAGCCCAGGATCTAGCCATCAGGTATGAGAAATATGCGAAAGTATGAGTCTGATTAGGGCAAATCCTAGACCTATCCCAGACCTAACTTGCGTTATCCTCTAAAATATTGATCGAAACCAGGTTTAATCGACTGTTTCAGTGTGGTACCACATTACTATGTGATCCAAACCAGAAAATAACCCAGGATCTGTTCAAGGAGTATGTGAAGTGTGCGAAAGTATGAGTCTGATGAGGTCAAATCCCAGACCTATCCCAGACCTAACATGCGCTATCCTCTAAAATATTTATCAAGACCAGGTTTAATTGATTGTTTCAGTGTGGTCCCACATTACTACGTGATCCAATCCAGAAAAAGCCCAGGATCTAGCCATCAAGTATGAGTAATATGCGAAAGAATGATCCTGATGAGAGTAAATCCCGGACCTAACCTAGACCTAACATGAATTATTCTCTAAAATATTGATCGAAACCAGGTTTAATTGACCGATTCAGTGTGGTACCACATTACTACGTGATTCAAACCAGAAAAAACCCAGGATCAGTCCAACAAGAATATGAAGAATGCGAATGTATGAGCTTGATGAGGGCAAATCCCAGACCTATCCCAGACCTAACTTGCGTTATCCTCTAAAATATTGATCGAAACCAGGTTTAATTGACCGTTTCAGTGTGGTACCACATTACTACGTGATCCAAACCAGAAAAAACCCAGGATCTGTTCAACGAGTATGTGAAGTGTGCGAAAGTATGAGTCTGATGAGTGAAAATCCCAGACCTAACCTAGACCTAACATGCGTTATCCTCAAAAATATTCATCGAAACCTGGTTTAATCGACTGTTTCAGTGTGGTACCACATTACTACGTGATCCAAACCAGAAAATAACCCAGGATCTGTTCAAGGAGTATGTGAAGTGTGCGAGAGTATGAGTCTGATGAGGTCAAATCCCAGACCTACCCCAGACCTAACTTGCGTTATCCTCTAAAATATTGATCGAAACCAGGTTTAATCGACTGTTTCAGTGTGGTACCACATTACTACGTGATCGAAACCAGTAAAAACCCAGGATCAGTTCAACAAGTACGTGAAAAACGCGAAAGTATGAGCCTGATTAGGGCGAATCCCAGACCTATCCCAGACCTAACATGCGTTATCCTCTAAAATATTGAGCGAAACCAGGTTTAATTGACTGTTTCAGCGTGGTACCACATTACTACGTGATACAATCCAGAAACAGCCCAGGATCTAGCCATGAAGTATGAGAAATATGTGAAAGAATGAGCCTGATGAGAGCATATCCCAGACCTAACCTTGACCTAACATGAATTATTCTGTAAAATATTGATCGAAACCAGGTTTAATTGACCGTTTCAGTGTGGTACCACATTACTACGTGATCCAAACCAGAAAAAACCCAGGATCCGTTCAACAAGTATGTGAAAAATGCGAAAGTATGAGTCCGATCAGTGAAAATCTCAGGCCTTACCTAGACCTAACATGCGTTGTCCTCTAAAATATTGATGGAAACCACGTTTCATTGACTGTTTCAGTGTGGTACCACTTTACTACGTGATCCAATCCAGAAATAGCCCAGGATCTAGCCATGAAGTATGAGAAATATGCGAAAGTAAGAGCCTGATGAGGGCAAATCCTAGACCTATCCCAGACCTAACTTGCGTTATCCTCTAAAATATTGATCGAAACCAGGTTTAATTGACTGTTTCAGCGTGGTACCATATTACTACGTGATACAATCCAGAAACAGCCCAGGATCTAGCCATGAAGTATGAGAAATATGCGAAAGTATGAGCCTGATGAGGGCAAATCCCAGGCCTAACCTAGACCTAACATGCGTTGTCCTCCAAAATATTGATCGAAACCTGGTTTAATCGACTGTTTCAGTGTGGTACCACATTACTATGTGATCCAAACCAGAAAATAACCCAGGATCTGTTCAACAAGTATGTGAAGAATGCGAAAGTATGAGTCTGATGAGTGAAAATCCCAGACCTAACCTAGACCTAACATGCGTTATCCTCAAAAATATTCATCGAAACCTGGTTTAATCGACTGTTTCAGTGTGGTACCACATTACTACGTGATCCAAACCAGAAAATAACCCAGGATCTGTTCAAGGAGTATGTGAAGTGTGCGAGAGTTTGAGTCTGATGAGGTCAAATCCCAGACCTATCCCGGACCTAACTTGCGTTATCCTCTAAAATATTGATCGAAACCAGGTTTAATCGACTGTTTCAGTGTGGTACCACATTACTATGTGATCCAAACCAGAAAAAACCCAGGATCCGTTCAACAAGTATGTGAAGAATGCGAAAGTATGAGTCCGATGAGTGAAAATCCCAGGCCTAACCTAGACCTAACATGCGTTATCCTCTAAAATATTGATCGAAACCTGGTTTAATTGATTGTTTCAGTGTGGTCCCACATTACTACGTGATCCAATCCAGAAAAAGCCCAGGAAATAGCCATCAAGTATGAGTAATATGCGAAAGAATGAGCCTGATGAGAGTAAATCCCGGACCTAACCTAGACCTAACATGAATTATTCTCTAAAATATTGATCGAAACCAGGTTTAATCGACTCTTTCAGTGCGGTACCACATTACTACGTGATCCAAACCAGAAAAAACCCAGGATCAGTTCAACAAGTATGTGAAGAATGCGAAAGTATGAGTCTGATGAGTGAAATTCCCAGGGCTAACCTAGACCTAACATGCGTTATCCTCTAAAATATTGATCGAAACTAGGTTTAATCGACTGTTTCAGTGTGGTACCACATTACTATGTGATCCAAACCAGAAGATAACCCAGGATCTGTTCAACGAGTATGTGAAGTGTGCGAAAGTATGAGTCTGATGAGGTCAAATCCCAGACCTACCCCAGACCTAACTTGCGTTATCCTCTAAAATATTGATCGAAACCAGGTTTAATTGACCGTTTCAGTGTGGTACCACATTACTACGTGATCCAATCCAGAAAAAACCCAGGATCTGTTCAACGAGTATGTGAAGTGTGCGAAAGTATGAGTCTGATGAGGTCAAATCCCAGACCTACCCCAGACCTAACTTGCGTTATCCTCTAAAATATTGATCGAAACCAGGTTTAATTGACTGTTTCAGCGTGGTACCATATTACTACGTGATACAATCCAGAAACAGCCCAGGATCTAGCCATGAAGTATGAGAAATATGCGAAAGTATGAGCCTGATGAGGGCAAATCCCAGGCCTAACCTAGACCTAACATGCGTTGTCCTCCAAAATATTGATCGAAACCTGGTTTAATCGACTGTTTCAGTGTGGTACCACATTACTATGTGATCCAAACCAGAAAATAACCCAGGATCTGTTCAACAAGTATGTGAAGAATGCGAAAGTATGAGTCTGATGAGTGAAAATCCCAGACCTAACCTAGACCTAACATGCGTTATCCTCAAAAATATTCATCGAAACCTGGTTTAATCGACTGTTTCAGTGTGGTACCACATTACTACGTGATCCAAACCAGAAAATAACCCAGGATCTGTTCAAGGAGTATGTGAAGTGTGCGAGAGTTTGAGTCTGATGAGGTCAAATCCCAGACCTATCCCGGACCTAACTTGCGTTATCCTCTAAAATATTGATCGAAACCAGGTTTAATCGACTGTTTCAGTGTGGTACCACATTACTATGTGATCCAAACCAGAAAAAACCCAGGATCCGTTCAACAAGTATGTGAAGAATGCGAAAGTATGAGTCCGATGAGTGAAAATCCCAGGCCTAACCTAGACCTAACATGCGTTATCCTCTAAAATATTGATCGAAACCTGGTTTAATTGATTGTTTCAGTGTGGTCCCACATTACTACGTGATCCAATCCAGAAAAAGCCCAGGAAATAGCCATCAAGTATGAGTAATATGCGAAAGAATGAGCCTGATGAGAGTAAATCCCGGACCTAACCTAGACCTAACATGAATTATTCTCTAAAATATTGATCGAAACCAGGTTTAATCGACTCTTTCAGTGCGGTACCACATTACTACGTGATCCAAACCAGAAAAAACCCAGGATCAGTTCAACAAGTATGTGAAGAATGCGAAAGTATGAGTCTGATGAGTGAAATTCCCAGGGCTAACCTAGACCTAACATGCGTTATCCTCTAAAATATTGATCGAAACTAGGTTTAATCGACTGTTTCAGTGTGGTACCACATTACTATGTGATCCAAACCAGAAGATAACCCAGGATCTGTTCAACGAGTATGTGAAGTGTGCGAAAGTATGAGTCTGATGAGGTCAAATCCCAGACCTACCCCAGACCTAACTTGCGTTATCCTCTAAAATATTGATCGAAACCAGGTTTAATTGACCGTTTCAGTGTGGTACCACATTACTACGTGATCCAATCCAGAAAAAACCCAGGATCTGTTCAACGAGTATGTGAAGTGTGCGAAAGTATGAGTCTGATGAGGTCAAATCCCAGACCTACCCCAGACCTAACTTGCGTTATCCTCTAAAATATTGATCGAAACCAGGTTTAATCGACTGTTTCAGTGTGGTACCACATTACTACGTGATCGAAACCAGAAAAAGCCCAGGATCAGTTCAACAAGTACGTGAAAAACGCGAAAGTATGAGCCTCAATAGGGCGAATCCCAGACCTATCCCAGACCTAACTTGCGTTATCCTCTAAAATATTGAGCGAAACCAGGTTTAATTGACTGTTGCAGCGTGGTATCGCATTACTACGTGATACAATCCAGAAACAGCCCAGGATCTAGCCATGAAATATGAGAAATATGCGAAAGAATGAGCCTGATGAGAGCAAATCCCAGGCCTAACCTAGACCTAACATGCGTTATCCTCTAAAATATTGATCGAAACCAGGTTTAATTGACTGTTTCAGTGTGGTACCACATTACTACGTGATCCAAACCAGAAAAAACCCAGGATCCGTTCAACAAGTATGTGAAGAATGCGAAAGTATGAGTCTGATGAGTGAGAATCTCAGGGCTAACATAGACCTAACATGCGTTATCCTCTAAAATATTGATCGAAACCAGGTTTAATCGACTGTTTCAGTGTGGTACCACATTACTACGTGATCCAAACCAGAAAAAACCCAGGATCAGTTCAACAAGTATGTGAAGAATGCGAAAGTATGAGTCTGATGAGTGAAATTCCCAGGGCTAACCTAGACCTAACATGCGTTATCCTCTAAAATATTGATCGAAACCAGGTTTAATTGACCGTTTCAGTGTGGTACCACATTACTACGTGATCCAAACCAGAAAAAACCGAGGATCTGTTCAACAAGTATGTGAAGAATGCGAAAGTATGAGTCTGATCAGTGAAAATCTCAGGCCTTACCTAGACCTAACTTGCGTTGTCTTCTAAAATATTGATGGAAACATGGTTCCATTGACTGTTTCAGTGTGGTACTACATTACTACGTGATGCAATCTAGAAAAAGCCCAGGATCTAGCCATCTAGTATGAGAAATATGCGAAAGAATGAGCCTGATGAGGGCAAATCTTAGACCTAACCCAGACCTAAGATGCGTTACCCTCTAAAATATTTATCCAGACCAGGTTTCATTGAATGTTTCAGTGTGGTACCACTTTACTACGTGATCCAATCCAGAAAATAACCCAGGATCTGTTCAACGAGTATGTGAAGTGTGCGAAAGTATGAGTCTGATGAGGGCAAATCCCAGACCTATCCCAGACCTAACATGCGTTATCCTCTAAAATATTTATCAAGACCAGGTTTAATTGATTGTTTCAGTGTGGACCCACATTACTATGTGATCCAAACCAGAAAAAACCCAGGATCCGTTCAACAAGTATGTGAAGAATGCGAAAGTATGAGTCTGATGAGTGAAAATCCCAGGCCTAACCTAGACCTAACATGCGTTATCCTCAAAAATATTGATCGAAACCTGGTTTAATCGACTGCTTCAGTGTGGTACCACATTACTATGTGATCCAAACCAGAAAATAACCCAGGATCCGTTCAACAAGTATGTGAAGAATGCGAAAGTATGATTCTGATGAGTGAAAAAACCAGGCCTGACCTAGACCTAACATGCGTTATCCTCTAAAATATTGAGCGAAACCAGGTTTAATGGACTGTTTCAGTGTGGTACCACACTACTACGGGATCCAAACCAGAAAAAACCCAGGATCTGTTCAACAAGTATGTGAAGAATGCGAAAGTATGATACTGATGAGTGAAAAAACCAGGCCTGACCTAGACCTAACATGCGTTATCCTCTAAAATATTGAGCGAAACCAGGTTTAATGGACTGTTTCAGTGTGGTACCACACTACTACGTGATGCAATCCAGAAAAAGCTCAGGATCTAGCCATCAAGTATGAGAAATATGCGAAAGAATGAGCCTGATGAGAGCAAATCCCAGACCTATCCCAGACCTAACTTGCGTTATCCTCCAAAATATTGATCGAAACCAGGTTTAATTGACTGTTTTAGTGTGGTACCACATTACTACGTGATCCAAACCAGAAAAAACCCGGGATCTGTTCAACAAGTATGTGAAAAACGCGAAACTGTGAGCCTGATGAGGGCAAATCTTAGACCTAACCTTGACCTAACATGCGTTATCCTCTAAAATATTTATCCAGACCAGCTTTCATTGAATGTTTCAGTGTGGTACCACTTTACTACGTGATCCAATCCAGAAATAGCCCAGGATCTAGCCATGAAGTATGAGAAATATGCGAAAGTAAGAGCCTGATGAGGGCAAATCCTAGACCTACCCCAGACCTAACTTGCGTTATCCTCTAAAATATTGATCGAAATCAGGTTTAATTGACTGTTTCAGCGTGGTACCACATTACTACGTGATACAATCCAGAAACAGCCCAGGATCTAGCCATGAAGTATGAGCAATATGCGAAAGTATGAGCCTGATGAGGGCAAGTCCTAGACCTAACCCAGACCTAACATGCGTTATCCTCTAAAATATTTATCAAGACCAGGTTTAATTGATTGTTTCAGTGTGGTCCCACATTACTACGTGATCCAAAACAGAAAAAACCCAGGATCTGTTCTACATGTATGAGAAATATGCGAAAGAATGAGCCTGATGGGAGCAAATCCCAGACCTAACCTAGACCTAACATGAATTATTCTCTAAAATATTGATCGAAACCTGGTTTAATCGACTGTTTCAGTGTGGTACCACATTACTATGTGATCCAAACCAGAAAATAACCCAGGATCTGTTCAACGAGTATGTGATGTGTGCGAAAGTATGAGTCTGATGAGGGCAAATCCCAGACCTATCCCAGACCTAACATGCGTTATCCTCTAAAATATTTATCAAGACCAGGTTTAATTGATTGTTTCAGTGTGGACCCACATTACTATGTGATCCAAACCAGAAAAAACCCAGGATCCGTTCAACAAGTATGTGAAGAATGCGAAAGTATGAGTCTGATGAGTGAAAATCCCAGGCCTAACCTAGACCTAACATGCGTTATCCTCAAAAATATTGATCGAAACCTGGTTTAATCGACTGCTTCAGTGTGGTACCACATTACTATGTGATCCAAACCAGAAAATAACCCAGGATCCGTTCAACAAGTATGTGAAGAATGCGAAAGTATGATTCTGATGAGTGAAAAAACCAGGCCTGACCTAGACCTAACATGCGTTATCCTCTAAAATATTGATCGAAACCAGGTTTAATTGACAGTTTCAGTGTGGTCCCACATTACTACGTGATGCAAACCAGAAAAAACCCAGGATCTGTTCAACAAGTATGTGAAAAACGCGACAGTATGAGCCTGATGAGGGCAAATCCCAGACCTATCCCAGACCTAACTTGCGTTATCCTCTAAAATATTGATCGATACCAGGTTTAATTGACTGTTTCAGTGTGGTACCACATTACTACGTGATCCAATCCAGAAATAGCCCAGGATCTAGCCATGAAGTATGAGAAATGTGCGAAAGTATGAGTCTGATGTGGGCAAATCTTAGACCTAACCCAGACCTAAGATGCGTTATCCTCTAAAATATTTATCCAGACCAGGTTTCATTGAATGTTTCAGTGTGGTACCACTTTACTACGTGATCCAATCCAGAAATAGCCCAGGATCTAGCCATGAAGTATGAGAAATATGCGATAGTAAGAGCCTGATGAGGGCAAATCCTAGACCTATCCCAGACCTAACTTGCGTTATCCTCCAAAATATTGAGCGAAACCAGGTTTAATGGACTGTTTCAGTGTGGTACCACACTACTACGGGATCCAAACCAGAAAAAACCCAGGATCCGTTCAACAAGTATGTGAAGAATGCGATAGTATGAGTCTGATGAGTGAAAAAACCAGGCCTGACCTAGACCTAACATGCGTTATCCTCTAAAATATTGATCGAAACCAGGTTTAATCGACTGTTTCAGTGTGGTACCGCACTACTACGTGACCCAATCCAGAAAAAACCCAGGATCCGTTCAACAAGTATGAGAAATATGCGAAAATATGAGCCTGATGAGGGCAAATCCTAGACGTAACCCAGACCTAACATGCGTTATCCTCTAAAATATTTATCAAGACCAGGTTTAATAGAATGTTTCAGTGTGGTACCACATTACTACGTGATCCAAACCAGAAAAAACCCAGGATCCGTTCAACAAGTATGTGAAGAATGCGAATGTATGAGTCTGATCAATGAAAATCTCAGGCCTTACCTAGACCTAACTTGCGTTGTCCTCTAAAATATTGATGGAAACCAGGTTTCGTTGACTGTTTCAGTGTGGTACTACGTTACTACGTGATGCAATCCAGAAAAAGCACAGGATCTAGCCATCAAGTATGAGACATATGCGAAAGAATGAGCCTGATGAGAGCAAATCCCAGACCTAACCTAGACCTAACATGTGTTATCCTCTAAAATATTGAGCGAAACCAGGTTTAATGGACGGTTTCAGTGTGGTACCACACTACTTCGTGATCCAAACCAGAAAAAACCCAGGATCTGTTCAACAAGTATATGAACAACGCGAAACTGTGAGCCTGATGAGGGCAAATCTTAGACCTATCCCAGACCAAAGATGCGTTGTCCTCTAAAATATTTATCCAGACCAGGTTTCATTGAATGTTTCAGTGTGGTACCACTTTACTACGTGATCCAATTCAGAAAATAACCCAGGATCTGTTCAACGAGTATGTGAAGTGTGCGAAAGTATGAGTCTGATGAGGTCAAATCCCAGACCAATCCCAGACTTAACTTGCGTTATCCTCTAAAATATTGATCGAAACCAGGTTTAATCGACTGTTTCAGTGTGGTACCACATTACTACGTGATCCAAACGAGAAAAAACCCAGGATCAGTTCAACAAGTATAAGAAGAATGCGAAAGTATGAGTCTGATGAGTGAAAATCCCAGGGCTAACCTAGACCTAACATGCGTTATCCTCTAAAATATTGATCCAAACCAGGTTTAATGGACTGTTTCAGTGTGGTACCACATTACTACGTGATACAAACCAGAAAAAACCCAGGATCCGTTCAACAAGTATGTGAGGAATGCGAATGCATGAGTCTGATGAGTGAAAATACCAGGCCTTACCTAGACCTAACTTTTTTTTTTTTTTTTTTTTTTTTTTTGTCGTGGGGAAAATCTTCGAAAGACTCCCTCCCACCTCCTTGGGGAGAGGTGGGAGGGGTGTGTGGGATTCCCCGCGCCCGTACAACGACAGGCGCGGGACCTACCCACTAAAAACCCCACGGTGACCCTTCGGCACGCTTTGGGAGGATACCGGGAATCGCTCGAAGCATTCTTCCGATATCCTCCCCGTGCCCGCGCTTTCGCGCCCATCCCCCGGGGGGACAATCGGTCCCCCCAGTAGACACACTGCCTCGTAGCGGCGGGACGGGGCCACTCCATCCCGCCGCTATCCGTCCCGGGGCCGCGTTTAGTGGCGGCTGCGAGCCCCAACTCGCAACCGCCCGCGACCCCGTTTCCACCCCTCGGCGGTCGGGCGTTCATGGCCGCACCAGACCGCCGAGGGTGCCTCCCCTTGCGTCGGACCGGTAGGGGAAGGCACTCCTACCCCCAACCGGTCCGACCCGGCGCCGCCTGGCGGGAGGAGGGTCCCCTCAGGACCCCCCTCCCAGCCTAGGTCATCCGTCACGCCGAGGCGGCCGCCCGCGACGCCTCGCGACCGGGCGACGACCTCGGGCCACCGCACGAGCGCGCGCTTCAGCACGCCGCTGAAGCTCGCGCTTCCTCCCCGCGGCCTCCTTCTGCAACATTACGTTCTCGCAGAAGGAGGCCACGGCCCTCCACTTCTCCTCGCTGCCGAGCATGGCGCGCACCATGCCCGGCAGCGAGACATCCCGCCCGACGACGCCGACCAGGACACGGCGCTCCCCCTCCCACGCGGGGCATACCTCCAGGGTATGATCCGCCGTGTCCTCCTCAGCGTCGCAGTGGCAGCAACGCGCCGTCGGCTCCTTCCCTATCCGGCACAGGTATCTTCCGAAGCTGCCATGCCCGGAAAACACCTGTGCCAGCCGGTAGGTGAGGCTGCCATGGCCTCTGTCCAGCCACTCCTTCAGGAGTGGCCGAACAGCCCCGACAGTCCGATGCCCCGCGGTTGGCAGCGCCAGCCGCTCCTGCCACGCGAGCAACACGGACTGCCGGGCCTGGCGCTTCAAATCGCCCCAAGCAGGTTCCTGCCCGCCCGGGACCGCCCCCACCCCCGCGCGACGGTCGACGCGGCGCCGGTACATCACCGCGTGCGACCGCGCGAGCAGGTCCATGGGCGGCATCCCCGCTAGAACCGTCGCCGCCCCATGTGACATGGTCCGATACCCGCGGACGACCCTGAGCGCCATGCGCCTCTGCACCCGACGCAGCATAGTCATGCTGCGCCGGGAGGCAGCCAGGTCGTCCGCCCAGACGGGGGCCCCGTATAGGGCCACCGACTGGACCATTGCCACATAGAGGCGACGAACTCGGCCGGCCGGGCCCCCCAGGTTGGGCAGGATCCGGCCCAGAGCCGCAACCATCCTTTCCAACCGGGGGACCAGGCAGCGGAAATGCTTCTCGAAACGCCAGTGGCTATCGAGGATCAGCCCTAGATACCTGATCTGGGGCTTCACCTCGATGTCAGCCCCACCCACCCGAATCAGAGGGGGTGGCGGATCCTGCCGAGGTGAATGAAACGCAATCACCTCGGTCTTATGGACCGCCACCGTCATCCCCATCCCCCTGATCCGGTCGACGACGCGTTGCGACCCCTCCTCCGCGCGACGCATGGCCCTCCCCCAGTGCGCCCCGACGGCCAGCACCAGTGTGTCATCCGCATAACACACCGTGCTGACGCCGTCGGGGAGGCCGGCCCGCAACACCGAGTCGTACGCGATGTTCCACAGGAGTGGCCCGAGGACCGACCCCTGCGGAACACCGCAGTACACCTCCCTCCGCATATCACCATCCCGGCCCGGATACTCGATCCACCTGCCGCGGAGATAATCCCCGACGACCGCCCTGAGACAAGGGGGGACTCGATGATATTCGAGCCCCCTCCTTATCCCTTCCCAGGGGAGGGTGTTAAAGGCATTGGCAATATCCAAGGATATTGCCAATGCCACCCCTCCCCGGAAGACGGCCGCCTCCGAGAGGGCCCTCACATGACCTATCGCGTCGATAGTCGATCGGCCCCCCCGGAAACCGAACTGGCAGTCGGCCAGACCGGGATGACCCCGCGACAGGTGCTCGACGAGGCGGGCAGCAATCACACGCTCGAAGAGCTTGCCCACCTCGTCGAGGAGACAAATGGGCCGGTATGCGGAGGGAGACTCCGCGGGCCGACCCTCCTTCCGGAGGAGGACCATCCTCGCCACCTTCCAACTGGGGGGGAATCGCCCGTCCCACAGGCAGCGGTCGAACAACCGCCTGAGGTCGGCCCCAAGGACACCCTGGGTCAAGACCCAAACCCGGCCGGGCACACCATCCGGACCCGGGGCCGTGTTACGAACCCCGAGCCGTCTGATGGCCGCTGCCAGCTCCTCCTGCGTGACCCCCAGCTCGGCCGTCCACTCCACTGGGACAGCCGCCGCCGCCGGAGGACGCGGTCCCCTCTCCCCAATTGGGAAGAGTGTATTGACCACGTCCTCCAGCAGCCGGGGGTCAAGACCCTCGGTGACGGGGGGCGCCCACGGGCGGAGCTTATTCAGCACCACCTTATATGGGCGCCCCCATGGATCGTCATCAAGGGTCTGGAGGAGCTCCTTCCATGCCTGGGTCTTGGCCCGTTTGATGGCGACCTGCAGAGCAACCCGCGCCACGCGGTATGCTCCATACAGGTCATCAGCTGCCCTCGCTCGCGCCACGCCGTCGCCTGTACGTTGACGACGGCGCGCGCGGGTGTACTGGCGTCGGGCGCGGACAATCGCGACTCGCAACTCCGCGATCGCGTCCGACCACCAGTACACCGCCCGGCGAGGAGAAGCCCGCCCGACCCGAGGCATCGCCGCGTCGCAAATACCCGCGACCAATGCTCCGAGCCGGGCGACCTCCTCCTCTATGCTCGGCAACTCGGCCGCTCCCTGCGGCCAAGTTGCAGCGAGGGCAGCTGCCATCAGGGCGTCCTTGTCCAGGCGCCGAAGCGCCCAGCGGCGTGGTGGGGTGCCACGCAGGCGGCCGTGTCGGGATGCACTCGCGGCGGCAGAGACCTCCATCCGGATGTACCGGTGATCGGAGAGTGTCTCTGCCCCCGCGACCACGTGCCAACCCGACACCATGCGCACGGCGTTGGGGGTCGCGAATCCAACATCCACGATGGACCCCCCATATCGCCGCACGCATGTGTTCTCAGACCCCCGGTTCAATACCCGGAGGTCGAGCCCCGCCGCCCAATCGCCCAGGATCCCGCCGCGAACGGAGGTCCTGGGGGATCCCCAAGCCACCGACTTGGCATTAAAATCCCCCAGGACCAGCACCGGCCGGGCCGCGTAGCGCTGCACGCATGCCGCGACCTCGGCCAAGTACAGCTCGAACGCAGCGTGACCGCTACGGGGCGAAATGTAGCACCCCACCACAGCGACTCCCCCCCAGTCCACGGCGACGAATCCCCGACCGCGCTCCAACAAGGAGAACGGTGGGGACCCGTCGCCCCCTCCCCATACCGTCGCCACCAAGCCGTCCGCGTCGCCCACCCAATGAGGGTGATCAGGGACGCGGTACGGCTCGGCGGCGACCGCCAGGCCAACCCCCCACTCCGCGAGGACTTGGGACATCAAGTCCTGTGCCGCGCGGCAGTGGTTGAGGTTGGCCTGGAGGAGGAGGCGGGGCGGCATTAATTAATGGCCGCGCCAGCCTCCTCCCGGCCGTCCGTCCCCGTAGCACCGTCCACCTCCATGGAGGACGATGCCACCGCCCTCGGCACCGGAGCCGGTGCAGCCCGCCTCTTCCTCTCCTTCCGGGAGGGGGGGGAGCACTTCTTGCTCCCCACCCTGTGATCGGCTGGCCTCCCCATGTCCGCACACAGCGGGCAGTGGGGGGCCGCCGAGCACTGGCTCGCACGGTGCTCTTTGGCACCGCAGCGGTAACACTGACCGCTGCGGTCCACCGGCGAGGTGCACCACTGCCTCACGTGCCCCAATTCGAGGCAGCGGTGACACTGGAGCGGGCGCGGCGCGAGGATTTCCACTCGCGCCGAAACCCATCCCACCAACACCCTCCCGGATTCCGCCACCTTACGGGCGGCGGAGAGGGGGCACCGGGCCCACACCGACCCGAGGCCGGAGGGCGACCTGCGGATCTCTCCGATCCACAGGACAGTCCCCCGCCCTCGCAAGGGCACGGGACACATCCTGTGCGCTGACCGAGTCGTCCAGCCCACAAACGCGCATCTCCGTGCGCTTCGTGGGCCGGGCGACCCGGACACCTCGCTCGCCCAGCAGCTCCCGGAGCCTCTGGGCGAGACGATCCGCCTTCGCGCCGCCTTCTGCACCGGGGATCTCCAGCAAGAGACCCCCGGTCACGGCCCTCTTCGCCCTCACGGAGGCGATGCCCAGCTCTTCCAGGGAGATATTCTCCCTGGCGAGCCGCATCGCCTCCGCGAGGGTCAGGTCGCCCCCCTGCGCAACGGTCAGTGCCACCGCTGCCGTTTTTGGGGGACGACCTGGTCGTGCCTTCCCGACCTTCGCGGCCTTTACCTTGGCCGCCGGCGGCGGAGGCGGAAGCTGCGGTTGCGAGGCCTTCCTCGCCGCCCGCTTCGCCTTCCGCCCCACCACCTCACTCCACGCCACCCCCCCTTGGGAGGGTGCTGTGGAGGACGCGACCACCGCGACCACGGGTACACCACCCCCCTTGAGGGTCGCGACCCGGGGCCCTGGTGCCGCAACGCTGGGCGGAGCCTTCACTCCGCCCTTCTTTGCCTTCCCCGACTGTACCGGAACAGGTCGGGGAGGCACCGCCTTCCTGCTGACCGCTCTTCCGGCGAGGAGCTCCTCCCGGAAGGCGGCCAGCTTGCCATCAATCATGTCCCCAATCCTCCTCAGAAGATCGTCTTCTGAGGAGGACGGGGACTTCTTCACGGGCGGAGTGCGGGTGGAGGGGCCCGCGGTGCCCCGCACCACTGCCGCCGCACCCCGTTTATTTACCTCCGCCGAGGGACGCGGCGGTGGAGGAGGAGGGAGGATGGGAGGGAGGGCCGCGCTGTTCCACAGCGCCTCTGCCCTCCTCCTCCCCTGTCGCTCCTCCTCCAACAGGAGCTGCAGACGGGCGTTCCGCCCTCTGAGCTCCCGCGCCGCCTCCCTCATTTCCTCCGCCGCGGCCTTCAGGGCCTCCGCGCCACCGCTTTTCTGCCCCTTAAAGGCGCAGGCAGCGGCGACTTTCTCCACCCGCCTCAGGGACGAGGAGATCCTCTCCGATATCTCCTCGGTCACCTCGTCCCTGAGGCAACTCAGCCTCACCGACGGGCTCATCGCCCCGCCCACCTCGACGACGGCCTGCCCCGTCCTCTTCCTCTTAGAGCCTATGTGGCTCGTGCTGGAGGAGAAGGACGAGACCGACGCCGTCTCGTCGTCCTCCTCCACCCTCCACGAAGCCGGACCTGGCGCTGAGTGGGGCGCGAGCGCCGCCACCCTAACCCCAACCCCGTCTCCGTCCTCCCCAACCGACAAAACCCGCCCCATCCCCATTTTATTTTCTGTGTCCATAATAGTCCCACGAGATGGTCGGAAATAAAGGTCCACCCGGGCAGAGCCGCCTTACCCGGGTAAGCCTAATACTCCGGGGGTTCGGCAGGTTCCCCGGAGGTGGTCGCTTGGGATTGGGCCTTTTCCCCCAACCATGCATCCCATCGCCGCGCACCATAGCTTAGGATTGGAGGGCGATTTTATAGAGTCGCCATACTCGTGGCCCAGGCGGTTAAGCCAAGAACCCCGTTCCTCCTGCCGTCACGTACCATTCACAAAACCAATAGGGAATTGTGAATGGGTCGTTGTGACGACCAACAGGAGGCTTACGGTGTGTGTATGACTCGGGTACCCCGGGTTCGTTAAGCCCGTACTGCAGCTGAAAGGCTGGCAGCCATTCCGTGTTGCTCGCGTGGCAGGAGCGGCTGGCTCTGCCAACCGCGGGGCACCGGACTGTCGGGGCTGTTCGGCCACTCCTGAAGGAGTGGCTGGACAGAGGCCATGGCAGCCTCACCTACCGGCTGGCACAGGTATTTTCCGGGCATGGCAGCTTCGGAAGATACCTGTGCCGGATAGGGAAGGAGCCGACGGCGCGTTGCTGCCACTGCGACGCTGAGCAGGACACGGCGGATCATACCCTGGAGGTATGCCCCGCGTGGGAGGGGGAGCGCCGTGTCCTGGTCGGCGTCGTCGGGCGGGATGTCTCGCTGCCGGGCGTGGTGCGCGCCATGCTCGGCAGCGAGGAGAAGTGGAGGGCCGTGGCCTCCTTCTGCGAGAACGTAATGTTGCAGAAGGAGGCCGCGGGGAGGGAGCGCGAGCTTCAGCGGCGCGCTGAAGCTCGCGCTCGTGCGGTGGCCCGAGGTCGTCGCCCGGTCGCGAGGCGTCGCGGGCGGCCGCCTCGGTGTGGCGGATGACCTAGGCTGGGAGGGGGGTCCTGAGGGGACCCTCCTCCCGCCAGGCGGCGCCGGGTCGGACTGGTTGGGGGTAGGAGTGCCTCCCCCTACCGGTCCGACGCAAGGGGAGGCACCCTCGGCGGTCTGGTGCGGCCATGAACGCCCGGCCGCCGAGGGGTGGAAACGGGGTCGCGGGCGGTTGCGAGTTGGGGCTCGCAGCCGCCACTAAACGCGACCCCGGGACGGATAGCGGCGGGATGGAGTGGCCCCGTCCCGCCGCTATGAGGCAGTGTGTCTACTGGGGGGACCGGTCCCCCCGGGGGATGGGCGCGAAAGCGCGGGCACGGGGAGGATACCGGAAGAATGCTTCGAGCGATTCCCGGTATCCTCCCAAAGCGTGCCGAAGGGTCACCGTGGGGTTTTTAGTGGGTAGGTCCCGCGCCTGTCGTTGTACGGGCGCGGGGAATCCCACACACCCATCCCACCTCTCCCCAAGGAGGTGGGAGGGAGTCTTTCGAAGATTTTCCCCACGACAAAAAAAAAAAAAAAAAAAAAAAAAAAAAAAAAAAAGGCTGGCAGCCATCCCAGACCTAACTTGCGTTATCCTCTAAAATATTGATCGAAACCAGGTTTAATCGACTGTTTCAGTGTGGTCCCACATTACTACGTGATCCAATCCAGAAAAAGCCCAGGATCTAGCCATCAGGTATGAGAAATATGCGAAAGTATGAGTCTGATTAGGGCAAATCCTAGACCTATCCCAGACCTAACTTGCGTTATCCTCTAAAATATTGATCGAAACCAGGTTTAATCGACTGTTTCAGTGTGGTACCACATTACTATGTGATCCAAACCAGAAAATAACCCAGGATCTGTTCAAGGAGTATGTGAAGTGTGCGAAAGTATGAGTCTGATGGGGTCAAATCCCAGACCTATCCCAGACCTAACATGCGCTATCCTCTAAAATATTTATCAAGACCAGGTTTAATTGATTGTTTCAGTGTGGTCCCACATTACTACGTGATCCAATCCAGAAAAAGCCCAGGATCTAGCCATCAAGTATGAGTAATATGCGAAAGAATGAGCCTGATGAGAGTAAATCCCGGACCTAACCTAGACCTAACATGAATTATTCTCTAAAATATTGATCGAAACCAGGTTTAATTGACCGATTCAGTGTGGTACCACATTACTACGTGATTCAAACCAGAAAAAACCCAGGATCAGTCCAACAAGAATATGAAGAATGCGAATGTATGAGCTTGATGAGGGCAAATCCCAGACCTATCCCAGACCTAACTTGCGTTATCCTCTAAAATATTGATCGAAACCAGGTTTAATTGACCGTTTCAGTGTGGTACCACATTACTACGTGATCCAAACCAGAAAAAACCCAGGATCTGTTCAACGAGTATGTGAAGTGTGCGAAAGTATGAGTCTGATGAGTGAAAATCCCAGACCTAACCTAGACCTAACATGCGTTATCCTCAAAAATATTCATCGAAACCTGGTTTAATCGACTGTTTCAGTGTGGTACCACATTACTACGTGATCCAAACCAGAAAATAACCCAGGATCTGTTCAAGGAGTATGTGAAGTGTGCGAGAGTATGAGTCTGATGAGGTCAAATCCCAGACCTACCCCAGACCTAACTTGCGTTATCCTCTAAAATATTGATCGAAACCAGGTTTAATCGACTGTTTCAGTGTGGTACCACATTACTACGTGATCGAAACCAGTAAAAACCCAGGATCAGTTCAACAAGTACGTGAAAAACGCGAAAGTATGAGCCTGATTAGGGCGAATCCCAGACCTATCCCAGACCTAACATGCGTTATCCTCTAAAATATTGAGCGAAACCAGGTTTAATTGACTGTTTCAGCGTGGTACCACATTACTACGTGATACAATCCAGAAACAGCCCAGGATCTAGCCATGAAGTATGAGAAATATGTGAAAGAATGAGCCTGATGAGAGCATATCCCAGACCTAACCTTGACCTAACATGAATTATTCTGTAAAATATTGATCGAAACCAGGTTTAATTGACCGTTTCAGTGTGGTACCACATTACTACGTGATCCAAACCAGAAAAAACCCAGGATCCGTTCAACAAGTATGTGAAAAATGCGAAAGTATGAGTCCGATCAGTGAAAATCTCAGGCCTTACCTAGACCTAACATGCGTTGTCCTCTAAAATATTGATGGAAACCACGTTTCATTGACTGTTTCAGTGCGGTACCACTTTACTACGTGATCCAATCCAGAAATAGCCCAGGATCTAGCCATGAAGTATGAGAAATATGCGAAAGTAAGAGCCTGATGAGGGCAAATCCTAGACCTATCCCAGACCTAACTTGCGTTATCCTCTAAAATATTGATCGAAACCAGGTTTAATTGACTGTTTCAGCGTGGTACCATATTACTACGTGATACAATCCAGAAACAGCCCAGGATCTAGCCATGAAGTATGAGAAATATGCGAAAGTATGAGCCTGATGAGGGCAAATCCCAGGCCTAACCTAGACCTAACATGCGTTGTCCTCCAAAATATTGATCGAAACCTGGTTTAATCGACTGTTTC
Organism: Colletes latitarsis; assembly: GCF_051014445.1. Lineage (NCBI taxonomy): Eukaryota > Metazoa > Arthropoda > Insecta > Hymenoptera > Colletidae > Colletes > Colletes latitarsis. The sequence continues at coordinate 11,051,066 of NW_027488366.1, forward strand.
AGTGTGGTACCACATTACTATGTGATCCAAACCAGAAAATAACCCAGGATCTGTTCAACAAGTATGTGAAGAATGCGAAAGTATGAGTCTGATGAGTGAAAATCCCAGACCTAACCTAGACCTAACATGCGTTATCCTCAAAAATATTCATCGAAACCTGGTTTAATCGACTGTTTCAGTGTGGTACCACATTACTACGTGATCCAAACCAGAAAATAACCCAGGATCTGTTCAAGGAGTATGTGAAGTGTGCGAGAGTTTGAGTCTGATGAGGTCAAATCCCAGACCTATCCCAGACCTAACTTGCGTTATCCTCTAAAATATTGATCGAAACCAGGTTTAATCGACTGATTCAGTGTGGTACCACATTACTATGTGATCCAAACCAGAAAAAACCCAGGATCCGTTCAACAAGTATGTGAAGAATGCGAAAGTATGAGTCCGATGAGTGAAAATCCCAGGCCTAACCTAGACCTAACATGCGTTATCCTCTAAAATATTGATCGAAACCTGGTTTAATTGATTGTTTCAGTGTGGTCCCACATTACTACGTGATCCAATCCAGAAAAAGCCCAGGAAATAGCCATCAAGTATGAGTAATATGCGAAAGAATGAGCCTGATGAGAGTAAATCCCGGACCTAACCTAGACCTAACATGAATTATTCTCTAAAATATTGATCGAAACCAGGTTTAATCGACTCTTTCAGTGCGGTACCACATTACTACGTGATCCAAACCAGAAAAAACCCAGGATCAGTTCAACAAGTATGTGAAGAATGCGAAAGTATGAGTCTGATGAGTGAAATTCCCAGGGCTAACCTAGACCTAACATGCGTTATCCTCTAAAATATTGATCGAAACTAGGTTTAATCGACTGTTTCAGTGTGGTACCACATTACTATGTGATCCAAACCAGAAGATAACCCAGGATCTGTTCAACGAGTATGTGAAGTGTGCGAAAGTATGAGTCTGATGAGGTCAAATCCCAGACCTACCCCAGACCTAACTTGCGTTATCCTCTAAAATATTGATCGAAACCAGGTTTAATTGACCGTTTCAGTGTGGTACCACATTACTACGTGATCCAATCCAGAAAAAACCCAGGATCTGTTCAACGAGTATGTGAAGTGTGCGAAAGTATGAGTCTGATGAGGTCAAATCCCAGACCTACCCCAGACCTAACTTGCGTTATCCTCTAAAATATTGATCGAAACCAGGTTTAATCGACTGTTTCAGTGTGGTACCACATTACTACGTGATCGAAACCAGAAAAAGCCCAGGATCAGTTCAACAAGTACGTGAAAAACGCGAAAGTATGAGCCTCATTAGGGCGAATCCCAGACCTATCCCACACCTAACTTGCGTTATCCTCTAAAATATTGAGCGAAACCAGGTTTAATTGACTGTTTCAGCGTGGTATCGCATTACTACGTGATACAATCCAGAAACAGCCCAGGATCTAGCCATGAAGTATGAGAAATATGCGAAAGAATGAGCCTGATGAGAGCAAATCCCAGGCCTAACCTAGACCTAACATGCGTTATCCTCTAAAATATTGATCGAAACCAGGTTTAATTGACTGTTTCAGTGTGGTACCACATTACTACGTGATCCAAACCAGAAAAAACCCAGGATCCGTTCAACAAGTATGTGAAGAATGCGAAAGTATGAGTCTGATGAGTGAGAATCTCAGGGCTAACATAGACCTAACATGCGTTATCCTCTAAAATATTGATCGAAACCAGGTTTAATCGACTGTTTCAGTGTGGTACCACATTACTACGTGATCCAAACCAGAAAAAACCCAGGATCAGTTCAACAAGTATGTGAAGAATGCGAAAGTATGAGTCTGATGAGTGAAATTCCCAGGGCTAACCTAGACCTAACATGCGTTATCCTCTAAAATATTGATCGAAACCAGGTTTAATTGACCGTTTCAGTGTGGTACCACATTACTACGTGATCCAAATCAGAAAAAACCCAGGATCTGTTCAACGAGTATGTGAAGTGTGCGAAAGAATGAGCCTGATGAGAGCAAATCCCAGACCTAACCTAGACCTTATATGCGTTATCCTCTAAAATATTGATGGAAACCAGGTTTCATTGACTGTTTCAGTGTGGTACCACATTACTACGTGATCCAAACCAGAAAAAACCCAGGATCTGTTCAACAAGTATGTGAAAAACGCGAAACTGTGAGCCTGATGAGGGCAAATCTTAGACCTAACCCAGACCTAAGATGCGTTACCCTCTAAAATATTTATCCAGACCAGGTTTCATTGAATGTTTCAGTGTGGTACCACTTTACTACGTGATCCAATCCAGAAATAGCCCAGGATCTAGCCATGAAGTATGAGAAATATGCGTAAGTAAGAGCCTGATGAGGGCAAATCCTAGACCTATCCCAGACCTAACTTGCGTTATCCTCTAAAATATTGATCGAAACCAGGTTTAGTCGACTGTTTCAGTGTGGTACCACATTACTACGTGATCCAAACCAGAAAAAACCCAGGATCAGTTCAACAAGTATGTGAAGAATGCGAAAGAATGAGTCGGATGAGTGAGAATCCCAGGGCTAACATAGACCTAACATGCGTTATCCTCTAAAATATTGATCGAAACCAGGTTTAATCGACTGTTTCAGTGTGGTACCACATTACTACGTGATCCAAACCAGAAAAAACCGAGGATCAGTTCAACAAGTATGTGAAGAATGCGAAAGTATGAGCCTGATGAGTGAAATTCCCAGGGCTAACCTAGACCTAACATGCGTTATCCTCTAAAATATTGATCGAAACCAGGTTTAATCGACTGTTTCAGTGTGGTACCACATTACTATGTGATCCAAACCAGAAAATAACCCAGGATCTGTTTAACGAGTATGTGAAGTTTGCAATGAGTCTGATGAGGTCGAATCCCAGACCTATCCCAGACCTAACTTGCGTTATCCTCTAAAATATTGATCGAAACCAGGTTTAATTGACCGTTTCAGTGTGGTACCACATTACTACGTGATTCAAACCAGAAAAAACCCAGGATCAGTTCAACAAGTATGTGAAGAATACGAATGTATGAGCCTGATGAGGGCAAATCCCAGACCTATCCCAGACCTAACTTGCGTTATCCTCTAAAATATTGATCGAAACCAGGTTTAATTGACCGTTTCAGTGTGGTACCACATTACTACGTGATCCAAACCAGAAAAAACCCAGGATCTGTTCAACGAGTATGTGAAGTGTGCGAAAGTATGAGTCTGATGAGGGCAAATCCCAGACCTATCCCAGACCTAACATGCGCTATCCTCCAAAATATTTATCAAGACCAGGTTTAATTGATTGTTTCAGTGTGGTCCCACATTACTACGTGATCCAATCCAGAAAAAGCCCAGGATCTAGCCATCAAGTATGTGTATTATGCGAAAGGATGAGTCTGATGAGGTCAAATCCCAGACCTATCCCAGACCTAACTTGCGTTATCCTCTAAAATATTGATCGAAACCAGGTTTAATCGACTGTTTCAGTGTGGTACCACATTACTACGTGATCGAAACCAGAAAAAACCCAGGATCAGTTCAACAAGTACGTGAAAAACGCGAAAGTATGAGCCTGATCAGGGTTAATCCCAGACCTATCCCAGACCTAACTTGCGTTATCCTCTAAAATATTTATCGAAACCAGGATTAATTGACTGTTTCCGCGTGGTACCACATTACTACGTGAAACAATCCAGAAACAGCCCAGGATCTAGCCATGAAGTATGAGAAATATGCGAAAGTATGAGCCTGATGAGGGCAAATCCTAGATCTAACCCAAACCTAACATGCGTTATCCTCTAAAATATTTATCAAGACCAGGTTTAATTGAATGTTTCAGTGTGGTACCACATTACTACGTGATCCAATCCAGAAATAGCCCAGGATCTAGCCTTTAAGTATGAGTAATATACGAATGTATGAGCCTGATGAGGGCAAATCCCAGACCTATCCCAGACCTAACTTGCGTTATCCTCAAAAGTATTGATCGAAACCTAGTTTAATCGACTGTTTCAGTGTGGTACCACATTACTATGTGATCCAAACCAGAAAAAACCCAGGATCTGTTCAACGAGTATTGTGAAGTGTGCGAAAGTATGAGTCTGATGAGGTCAAATCCCAGACCTATCCCAGACCTAACTTGCGTTATCCTCTAAAATATTGATCGAAACCAGGTTTAATCGTCTGTTTCAGTGTGGTACCACATTACTACGTGATCGAAACCAGAAAAAACCCAGGATCAGTTCAACAAGTACGTGAAAAACGCGAAAGTATGAGCCTGATCAGGGTTAATCCCAGACCTATCCCAGACCTAACTTGCGTTATCCTCTAAAATATTTATCGAAACCAGGATTAATTGACTGTTTCAGCGTGGTACCACATTACTACGTGAAACAATCCAGAAACAGCCCAGGATCTAGCCATGAAGTATGAGAAATATGCGAAAGTATGAGCCTGATGAGGGCAAATCCTAGACCTAACCCAAACCTAACATGCGTTATCCTCTAAAATATTTATCAAGACCAGGTTTAATTGAATGTTTCAGTGTGGTACCACATTACTACGTGATCCAATCCAGAAATAGCCCAGGATCTAGCCTTGAAGTATGAGAAATATGCGAAAGTATGAGCCTGACGAGAGCAAATCCTAGACCTAACCCAGACCTAACATGCGTTATCCTCAAAAGTATTGATCGAAACCTAGTTTAATCGACTGTTTCAGTGTGGTACCACATTACTATGTGATCCAAACCAGAAAATAACCCAGGATCTGTTCAACGAGTATGTGAAGTGTGCGAAAGTATGAGTCTGATGAGGGCAAATCCCAGACCTATCCCAGACCTAACATGCGCTATCCTCCAAAATATTTATCAAGACCAGGTTTAATTGATTGTTTCAGTGTGGTCCCACATTACTACGTGATCCAATCCAGAAAAAGCCCAGGATCTAGCCATCAAGTATGAGTAATATGCGAAAGAATGAGCCTGATGAGAGTAAATCCCGGACCTAAACTAGACCTAACATGAATTATTCTCTAAAATATTGATCGAAACCAGGTTTAATTGACTGTTTCAGTGTGGTCCCACATTACTACGTGATCCAAACCAGAAAAAACCCAGGATCCGTTCAACAAGTATGTGAAGAATGCGAAAGTATGAGTCTGATGAGGTCAAATCCCAGACCTATCCCAGACCTAACTTGCGTTATCCTCTAAAATATTGATCGAAACCTGGTTTGATCGACTGTTTCAGTGTGGTACCACATTACTATGTGATCCAAACCAGAAAATAACCCAGGGTCTGTTCAACGAGTATGTGAAGTGTGCGAAAGTATGAGTCTGATGAGGTCAAATCCCAGACCTATCCCAGACCTAACTTGCGTTATCCTCTAAAATATTGATCGAAACCAGGTTTAATTGACCGTTTCAGTGTGGTACCACATTACTACGTGATCCAAACCAGAAAAAACCCAGGATCAGTTCAACAAGTATGTGAAGAATGCGAAAGTATGAGCCTGATGAGGGCAAATCCCAGACCTATTCCAGGCCTAACTTGCGTTATCCTCTAAAATATTGATCGAAACCAGGTTTAATTGACCGTTTCGGTGTGGTGCCTCATTACTACGTGATCCAAACCAGAAAAAACCCAGGATCCGTCCAACAAGTATGTGAAGATAGCGAAAGAATGAGTCTGATGAGTGAAAATCCCAGGCCTAACCTAGACCTAACATGCGTTATCCTCTAAAATATTGATCGCAACCAGGTTTAATTGATTGTTCCAGTGTGGTCCAACATTACTACGTGATCCAATCCAGAGAAAGGCCAGGATCTAGCCATCAAGTATGTGTAATATGCGAAAGAATGAGCCTGATGAGTGAAAATCCCAGGCCTAACCTAGACCTAACTTGCGTTATCCTCAAAAATATTGATCGAATCCTGGTTTAATCAACAGTTTCAGTGTGGTACCACATTACTATGTGATCCAAACCAGAAAATAACCCAGGATCTGTTCAACGAGTATGTGAAGTGTGCGAAAGTATGAGTCTGATGAGGTCAAATCCCAGAACTATCCCAGACCTAACTTGCGTTATCCTCTAAAATATTGATCGAAACCAGGTTTAATTGACCGTTTCAGTGTGGTACCACATTACTACGTGATTCAAACCAGAAAAAACCCAGGATCAGTTCAACAAGTATGTGAAGAATGCGAATGTATGAGCCTGATGAGGGCAAATCCCAGACCTATCCCAGACCTAACTTGCGTTATCCTCTAAAATATTGATCGAAACCAGGTTTAATTGACCGTTTCAGTGTGGTACCACATTACTACGTGATCCAAACCAGAAAAAACCCAGGATCTGTTCATCGAGTATGTGAAGTGTGCGAAAGTATGAGTCTGATGAGGTCAAATCCCAGACCTATCCCAGACCTAACTTGCGTTATCCTCTAAAATATTGATCGAAACCAGGTTTAATCGACTGTTTCAGTGTGGTACCACATTACTACGTGATCGAAACCAGAAAAAACCCAGGATCAGTTCAACAAGTACGTGAAAAACGCGAAAGTATGAGCCTGATCAGGGTTAATCCCAGACCTATCCCAGACCTAACTTGCGTTATCCTCTAAAATATTTATCGAAACCAGGATTAATTGACTGTTTCAGCGTGGTACCACATTACTACGTGAAACAATCCAGAAACAGCCCAGGATCTAGCCATGAAGTATGAGAAATATGCGAAAGTATGAGCCTGATGAGGGCAAATCCTAGACCTAACCCAAACCTAACATGCGTTATCCTCTAAAATATTTATCAAGACCAGGTTTAATTGAATGTTTCAGTGTGGTACCACATTACTACGTGATCCAATCCAGAAATAGCCCAGGTTCTAGCCATGAAGTATGAGAAATATGCGAAAGTATGAGCCTGACGAGAGCAAATCCTAGACCTAACCCAGACCTAACATGCGTTATCCTCAAAAGTATTGATCGAAACCTGGTTTAATCGACTGTTTAAGTGTGGTACCACATTACTATGTGATCCAAACCAGAAAATAACCCAGGATCTGTTCAACGAGTATGTGAAGTGTGCGAAAGTATGAGTCTGATGAGGGCAAATCCCAGACCTATCCCAGACCTAACATGCGCTATCCTCCAAAATATTGATCAAGACCAGGTTTAATTGATTGTTTCAGTGTGGTCCCACATTACTACGTGATCCAATCCAGAAAAAGCCCAGGATCTATCCATCAAGTATGAGTAATATGCGAAAGAATGAGCCTGATGGGAGTAAATCCCGGACCTAAACTAGACCTAACATGAATTATTCTCTAAAATATTGATCGAAACCAGGTTTAATTGACTGTTTCAGTGTGATCCCACATTACTACGTGATCCAAACCAGAAAAAACCCAGGATCCGTTCAACAAGTATGTGAAGAATGCGAAAGTATGAGTCCTGATGAGGTCAAATCCCAGACTTATCCCAGACCTAACTTGCGTTATCCTCTAAAATATTGATCGAAACCTGGTTTAATCGACTGTTTCAGTGTGGTACCACATTACTATGTGATCCAAACCAGAAAATAACCCAGGATCTGTTCAACGAGTATGTGAAGTGTGCGAAAGTATGAGTCTGATGAGGTCAAATCCCAGACCTATCCCAGACCTAACTTGCGTTATCCTCTAAAATATTGATCGAAACCAGGTTTAATTGACTGTTTCAGCGTGGTACCACATTACTACGTGATACAATCCAGAAACAGCCCAGGATCTAGCCATGAAGTATGAGAAATATGCGCAAGTATGAGCCTGATGAGGGCAAATCCTAGACCTAACCCAAACCTAACATGCGTTATGCTCTAAAATATTTATCAAGACCAGGTTTAATTGATTGTTTCAGTGTGGTACCACTTTACTACGTGATCCAAAGCAAAGAAAACCCTCGATCAGGTCAACATGCATGTTAAAACTGCGAGAGTATGACCCTGATGAGGGCAAATCACAGACGTAACCCAGACCTAACATGCGTTATCCTCTAAAATATTTATCAAGACCAGTTTTAATTGAATGTTTCAGTGTGGTACCACATTACTACGTGATCCAAGCCAGAAAAAACCCAGGATCTGTTCAACAAGTATGTGAAGAATGCGAAAGTATGAGTCTGATGAGTGAAAATCCCAGACCTAACCTAGACCTAACATGCGTTATCCTCTAAAATATTGATCCAAACCAGGTTTAAAGGACTGGTTCAGTGTGGTACCACACAACTACGTGATCCAAACCAGAAAAAACCCAGGATCCGTTCAACAAGTATGTGAAAAACGCGAAAGTATGAGCCTGATGAGGGCAAATCCCAGACATATCCCAGACCTAACTTGTGTTGTCCTCTAAGATATTGATGGAAACCAGGTTTAATTGACCGTTTCGGTGTGGTACCTCATTACTACGTGATCCAAACCAGAAAATAACCCAGGATCTGTTCAACGAGTATGTGAAGTGTGCGAAAGTATGAGTCTGATGAGGTCAAATCCCAGACCTATCCCAGACCTAACTTGCGTTATCCTCTAAAATATTGATCGAAACCAGGTTTAATTGACCGTTTCAGTGTGGTACCACATTACTACGTGATCCAAACCAGAAAAAACTCAGGATCAGTTCAACAAGTATGTGAAGAATGCGAAAGTATGAGCCTGATGAGGGCAAATCCCAGACCTATCCCAGGCCTAACTTGCGTTATCCTCTAAAATATTGATCGAAACCGGGTTTAATTGACCGTTTCGGTGTGGTACCTCATTACTACGTGATCCAAACCAAAAAAAACCCAGGATCCGTTCAACAAGTATGTGAAGAATGCGAAAGAATGAGTCTGATGAGTGAAAATCCCAGGCCTAACCTAGACCTAACATGCGTTATCCTCTAAAATATTGATCGCAACCAGGTTTAATTGATTGTTTCAGTGTGGCCCCACATTACTACGTGATCCAATCCAGAAAAAGCCCAGGATCTAGCCATCAAGTATGTGTAATATGCGAAAGAATGAGCCTGATGAGTGAAAATCCCAGGCCTAACCTAGACCTAACATGCGTTATCCTCAAAAATATTGATCGAAACCTGGTTTAATCGACAGTTTCAGTGTGGTACCACATTACTATGTGATCCAAACAAGAAAATAACCCAGTATCTGTTCAACGAGTATGTGAAGGGTGCGAAAGTATGTGTCTGATGAGGTCAAATCCCAGACCTATCCCAGACCTAACTTGCGTTATCCTCTAAAATATTGATCGAAACCAGGTCTAATCGACTGTTTCAGTGAGGTACCACATTACTACGTGATCGAAACCAGAAAAAACCCAGGATCAGTTCAACAAGTACGTGAAAAATGCAAAAGTATGAGCCTGATGAGGGCGAATCCCAGACCTATCCCAGACCTAGCTTGCGTTATCCTCTAAAATATTTATCGAAACCAGGATTAATTGACTGTTTCAGCGTGGTACCACATTACTACGTGATACAATCCTGAAACAGCCCAGGATCTAGCCATGAAGTATGAGAAATATGCGAAAGTATGAGCCTGATGAGGGCAAATCCTAGACCTAACCCAAAGCTAACATGCGTTATCCTCTAAAATATTTATCAAGACCAGGTTTAATTGAATGTTTCAGTGTGGTACCACATTACTACGTGATCCAATCCAGAAATAGCCCAGGTTCTAGCCATGAAGTATGTGAAATATGCGAAAGTATGAGCCTGACGAGAGCAAATCCTAGATCTAACCCAGACCTAACATGCGTTATCCTCAAAAGTATTGATCGAAACCTGGTTTAATCGACTGTTTAAGTGTGGTACCACATTACTATGTGATCCAAACCAGAAAATAACCCAGGATCTGTTCAACGAGTATGTGAAGTGTGCGAAAGTATGAGTCTGATGAGGGCAAATCCCAGACCTATCCCAGACCTAACATGCGCTATCCTCCAAAATATTTATCAAGACCAGGTTTAATTGATTGTTTCAGTGTGGTCCCACATTACTACGTGATCCAATCCAGAAAAAGCCCAGGATCTAGCCATCAAGTATGAGTAATATGCGAAACAATGAGCCTGATGGGAGTAAATCCCGGACCTAAACTAGACCTAACATGAATTATTCTCTAAAATATTGATCGAAACCAGGTTTAATTGACTGTTTCAGTGTGATCCCACATTACTACGTGATCCAAACCAGAAAAAACCCAGGATCCGTTCAACAAGTATGTGAAGAATGCGAAAGTATGAGTCTGATGAGGTCAAATCCCAGACCTATCCCAGACCTAACTTGCGTTATCCTCTAAAATATTGATCGAAACCTGGTTTAATCGACTGTTTCAGTGTGGTACCACATTACTATGTGATCCAAACCAGAAAATAACCCAGGATCTGTTCAACGAGTATGTGAAGTGTGCGAAAGTATGAGTCTGATGAGGTCAAATCCCAGACCTATCCCAGACCTAACTTGCGTTATCCTCTAAAATATTGATCGAAACCAGGTTTAATTGACTGTTTCAGCGTGGTACCACATTACTACGTGATACAATCCAGAAACAGCCCAGGATCTAGCCATGAAGTATGAGAAATATGCGCAAGTATGAGCCTGATGAGGGCAAATCCTAGACCTAACCCAAACCTAACATGCGTTATGCTCTAAAATATTTATCAAGACCAGGTTTAATTGATTGTTTCAGTGTGGTACCACTTTACTACGTGATCCAAAGCAAAGAAAACCCTCGATCAGGTCAACATGCATGTTAAAACTGCGAGAGTATGACCCTGATGAGGGCAAATCACAGACGTAACCCAGACCTAACATGCGTTATCCTCTAAAATATTTATCAAGACCAGTTTTAATTGAATGTTTCAGTGTGGTACCACATTACTACGTGATCCAAGCCAGAAAAAACCCAGGATCTGTTCAACAAGTATGTGAAGAATGCGAAAGTATGAGTCTGATGAGTGAAAATCCCAGACCTAACCTAGACCTAACATGCGTTATCCTCTAAAATATTGATCCAAACCAGGTTTAAAGGACTGTTTCAGTGTGGTACCACACAACTACGTGATCCAAACCAGAAAAAACCCAGGATCCGTTCAACAAGTATGTGAAAAACGCGAAAGTATGAGCCTGATGAGGGCAAATCCCAGACCAATCCCAGACTTAACTTGCGTTATCCTCTAAAATATTGATCGAAACCAGGTTTCATCGACTGTTTCAGTGTGGTACCACATTACTACGTGATCCAAGCCAGAAAAAACCCAGGATCTGTTCAACAAGTATGAGAAATATGCGCAAGTATGAGCCTGATGAGGGCAAATCCTAGACCTAACCCAAACCTAACATGCGTTATGCTCTAAAATATTTATCAAGACCAGGTTTAATTGAATGTTTCAGTGTGGTACCACATTACTACGTGAACCAAACCAGAAAAAACCCTGTATCTGTTCAACAAGTATGTGAAGTGTGCGAAAGTATGAGTCTGATGAGGGCAAATCTCAGACCTATCCCAGACCTAACATGCGTTATCCTCTAAAATATTTATCAAGACCAGGTTTAATTGATTGTTTCAGTGTGGTCCCACATTATTACGTGATCCAAACCAGAAAAAACCCAGGATCCGTTCAACAAGTATGTGAAGAATGCGAAAGTATGAGTCTGATGAGTGAAAATCCCTGACCTAACCTAGACCTAACATGCGTTATCCTCTAAAATGTTGATCCAAACCAGGTTTAATGGAGTGTTTCAGTGTGGTACCACACTACTACGTGATCCAAACCAGAAAAAACCCAGGATCCGTTCAACAAGTGTGTGAAGAATGCGAAAGTATGAGTCTGATGAGTGAAAATCCCCGGCCTAACCTGGACCTAACATGCGTTATCCTCAAAAATATTGTTCGAAACCAGGTTTAATCGACTGTTTCAGTGTGGTACCACACTACTACGTGACCCAATCCAGAAAAAACCCAGGATCTGTTCAACAAGTATGTGAAAAACGCGAAAGTATGAGCCTGATGAGGGAAAATCCCAGACCTATCCCAGACCTAACTTGCGTTATCCTCAAAAATATTGATCGAAACCAGGTTTAATCGACTGTTTCAGTGTGGTACCACACTACTACGTGATCCAAACCAGAAAAAGCCCAGGACCAGTTCAACAAGTATGTGAAAAACGCGAAAGTATGAGCCTGATGAGGGCGAATCCCAGACCTATGCCAGACCTAACTTGCGTTATCCTCTAAAATATTGATCGAAACCAGGTTTAATCGACTGTTTCAGAGTGGTACCACACTACTACGTGACCCAATCCAGAAAAAACCGAGGATCTGTTCAACAAGTATGTGAAAAACGCGAAAGTATGAGCCTGATGAGGGAAAATCCCAGACCTATCCCAGACCTAACTTGCGTTATCCTCTAAAATATTGATCGAAACCAGGTTTAATTGACTGTTTCTGTGTGGTACCACATTACTACGTGATACAATCCAGAAATAGCCCAGGATCTAGCCATGAAGTATGAGAAATATGCGAAAGTATGAGCCTGACGAGGGCAAATCCTAGACCTAACACAGACCTAACATGCGTTATCCTCTAAAATATTTATCAAGACCAGGTTTAATTGATTGTTTCTGTGTGGTCCCACATTACTTCGTGATCCAAACCAGCAAAAACCCAGGATCCGTTCAACAAGTATGAGAAGAATGCGAAAGTATGAGTCTGATGAGTGAAAATCCCCGGCCTAACCTAGACCTAACATGCGTTATCCTCAAGAATATTGATCGAAACCAGGTTTAATCGACTGTTTCAGAGTGGTACCACACTACTACGTGACCCAATCCAGAAAAAACCCAGGATCTGTTCAACAAGTATGTGAAAAACGCGAAAGTATGAGCCTGATGAGGGAAAATCCCAGACCTATCCCAGACCTAACTTGCGTTATCCTCTAAAATATTGATCGAAACCAGGTTTAATTGACTGTTTGTGTGTGGTACCACATTACTACGTGATACAATCCAGAAATAGCCCAGGATCTAGCCATGAAGTATGAGAAATATGCGAAAGTATGAGCCTGACGAGGGCAAATCCTAGACCTAACCCAGACCTAACATACGTTATCCTCTAAAATATTTATCAAGACCAGGTTTAATTGATTGTTTCTGTGTGGTCCCACATTACTTCGTGATCCAAACCAGCAAAAACCCAGGATCCGTTCAACAAGTATGAGAAGAATGCGAAAGTATGAGTCTGATGAGTGAAAATCCCCGGCCTAACCTAGACCTAACATGCGTTATCCTCAAGAATATTGATCGAAACCAGGTTTAATCGACTGTTTCAGAGTGGTACCACACTACTACGTGACCCAATCCAGAAAAAACCCAGGATCTGTTCAACAAGTATGTGAAAAACGCGAAGGTATGAGCCTGATGTGGGCAAATCCCAGACCTATCCCAGACCTAACTTGCGTTGTCCTCTAAGATATTGATGGAAACCAGGTTTAATTGACTGTTTCAGTGTTGTACTTCATTACTACGTGATGCAATCCAGAAAAAGCCCAGGATCTAGCCATCAAGTATGAGAAATATGCGAAAGAATGAGCCTGATGAGAGCAAATCCCAGACCTAACCTAGACCTAACATGCGTTATCCTCTAAAATGTTGATCCAAACCAGGTTTAATGGAGTGTTTCAGTGTGGTACCACACTACTACGTGATCCAAACCAGAAAAAACCCAGGATCCGTTCAACAAGTGTGTGAAGAATGCGAAAGTATGAGTCTGATGAGTGAAAATCCCCGGCCTAACCTGGACCTAACATGCGTTATCCTCAAAAATATTGTTCGAAACCAGGTTTAATCGACTGTTTCAGTGTGGTACCACACTACTACGTGACCCAATCCAGAAAAAACCCAGGATCTGTTCAACAAGTATGTGAAAAACGCGAAAGTATGAGCCTGATGAGGGAAAATCCCAGACCTATCCCAGACCTAACTTGCGTTATCCTCAAAAATATTGATCGAAACCAGGTTTAATCGACTGTTTCAGTGTGGTACCACACTACTACGTGATCCAAACCAGAAAAAGCCCAGGACCAGTTCAACAAGTATGTGAAAAACGCGAAAGTATGAGCCTGATGAGGGCGAATCCCAGACCTATGCCAGACCTAACTTGCGTTATCCTCTAAAATATTGATCGAAACCAGGTTTAATCGACTGTTTCAGAGTGGTACCACACTACTACGTGACCCAATCCAGAAAAAACCGAGGATCTGTTCAACAAGTATGTGAAAAACGCGAAAGTATGAGCCTGATGAGGGAAAATCCCAGACCTATCCCAGACCTAACTTGCGTTATCCTCTAAAATATTGATCGAAACCAGGTTTAATTGACTGTTTCTGTGTGGTACCACATTACTACGTGATACAATCCAGAAATAGCCCAGGATCTAGCCATGAAGTATGAGAAATATGCGAAAGTATGAGCCTGACGAGGGCAAATCCTAGACCTAACACAGACCTAACATGCGTTATCCTCTAAAATATTTATCAAGACCAGGTTTAATTGATTGTTTCTGTGTGGTCCCACATTACTTCGTGATCCAAACCAGCAAAAACCCAGGATCCGTTCAACAAGTATGAGAAGAATGCGAAAGTATGAGTCTGATGAGTGAAAATCCCCGGCCTAACCTAGACCTAACATGCGTTATCCTCAAGAATATTGATCGAAACCAGGTTTAATCGACTGTTTCAGAGTGGTACCACACTACTACGTGACCCAATCCAGAAAAAACCCAGGATCTGTTCAACAAGTATGTGAAAAACGCGAAAGTATGAGCCTGATGAGCGAAAATCCCAGACCTATCCCAGACCTAACTTGCGTTATCCTCTAAAATATTGATCGAAACCAGGTTTAATTGACTGTTTGTGTGTGGTACCACATTACTACGTGATACAATCCAGAAATAGCCCAGGATCTAGCCATGAAGTATGAGAAATATGCGAAAGTATGAGCCTGACGAGGGCAAATCCTAGACCTAACCCAGACCTAACATGCGTTATCCTCTAAAATATTTATCAAGACCAGGTTTAATTGATTGTTTCTGTGTGGTCCCACATTACTTCGTGATCCAAACCAGCAAAAACCCAGGATCCGTTCAACAAGTATGAGAAGAATGCGAAAGTATGAGTCTGATGAGTGAAAATCCCCGGCCTAACCTAGACCTAACATGCGTTATCCTCAAGAATATTGATCGAAACCAGGTTTAATCGACTGTTTCAGAGTGGTACCACACTACTACGTGACCCAATCCAGAAAAAACCCAGGATCTGTTCAACAAGTATGTGAAAAACGCGAAAGTATGAGCCTGATGAGGGAAAATCCCAGACCTATCCCAGACCTAACTTGCGTTATCCTCTAAAATATTGATCGAAACCAGGTTTAATTGACTGTTTCTGTGTGGTACCACATTACTACGTGATACAATCCAGAAATAGCCCAGGATCTAGCCATGAAGTATGAGAAATATGCGAAAGTATGAGCCTGACGAGGGCAAATCCTAGACCTAACCCAGACCTAACATGCGTTATCCTCTAAAATATTTATCAAGACCAGGTTTAATTGATTGTTTCTGTGTGGTCCCACATTACTTCGTGATCCAAACCAGCAAAAACCCAGGATCCGTTCAACAAGTATGAGAAGAATGCGAAAGTATGAGTCTGATGAGTGAAAATCCCCGGCCTAACCTAGACCTAACATGCGTTATCCTCAAGAATATTGATCGAAACCAGGTTTAATCGACTGTTTCAGAGTGGTACCACACTACTACGTGACCCAATCCAGAAAAAACCCAGGATCTGTTCAACAAGTATGTGAAAAACGCGAAAGTATGAGCCTGATGAGGGAAAATCCCAGACCTATCCCAGACCTAACTTGCGTTATCCTCTAAAATATTGATCGAAACCAGGTTTAATTGACTGTTTCTGTGTGGTACCACATTACTACGTGATACAATCCAGAAATAGCCCAGGATCTAGCCATGAAGTATGAGAAATATGCGAAAGTATGAGCCTGACGAGGGCAAATCCCAGACCTAACCTAGAGCTAACATGAATTATTCTCTAATATATTGATCGAAACCAGGTTTAATTGACTGTTTCAGTGTGGTCCCACATTACTACGTGATCCAAACCAGAAAAAACCCAGGTTCCGTTCAACAAGTATGTGAAGAATGCGAAAGTATGAGCCTGGTGAGAGCAAATCCCAGACCTAACCTAGACCTAACATGAATTATTCTCTAAAATATTGATCGAAACCAGGTTTAATTGACTGTTTCAGTGTGGTACCACATTACTACGTGATCCAAACCAGAAAAAGCCCAGGATCAGTTCAACAAGTATGTGAAAAACGCGAAAGTATGAGCCTGATGAGGGCGAATCCCAGACCTATGCCAGACCTAACTTGCGTTATCCTCTAAAATATTGATCGAAACCAGGTTTAATTGACTGTTTCAGCGTGGTACCACATTACTACGTGATACAATCCAGAAACAGCCCAGAAGCTAGCAATGAAGTATGAGAAATATGCGAAAGTATGAGCCTGATGATGGCAAATCCAAGACCTAACCCAAACCTAACATGAGTTATCCTCTAAAATATTTATCAAGACCAGGTTTAATTGAATGTTTCAGTGTGGTACCACATTACTACGTGAACCAAACCAGAAAAAACCCTGTATCTGTTCAACAAGTATGTGAAGTGTGCGAAAGTATGAGTCTGATGAGGGCAAATCCCAGACCTATCCCAGACCTAACATGCGTTATCCTCTAAAATATTTATCAAGACCAGGTTTAATTGATTGTTTCAGTGTGGTACCACATTACTATGCGATCCAAACCAGAAAATAACACAGGATCTGTCAAACGAGTATGTGAAGTGTGCGAAAGTATGAGCCTGATGAGAGCAAATCCCAGACCTAACCTAGACCTAACATGAATTATTCTCTAATATATTGATCGAAACCAGGTTTAGTTGACCGTTTCAGTGTGGCCCCACATTACTGCGTGATCCAAACCAGAAAAAACCCAGGATCCGTTCAACAAGTGTGTGAAGAATGCGAAAGTATGAGTCTGATGAGTGAAAATCCCCGGCCTAACCTAGACCTAACATGCGTTATCCTCAAAAATATTGATCGAAACCAGGTTTAATCGACTGTTTCAGTGTGGTACCACACTACTACGTGACCCAATCCAGAAAAAACCCAGGATCTGTTCAACAAGTATGTGAAAAACGCGAAAGTATGAGCCTGATGAGGGAAAATCCCAGACCTATCCCAGACCTAACTTGCGTTATCCTCAAAAATATTGATCGAAACCAGGTTTAATCGACTGTTTCAGTGTGGTACCGCACTACTACGTGACCCAATCCAGAAAAAACCCAGGATCCGTTCAACAAGTATGAGAAGAATGCGAAAGTATGAGTCTGATGAGTGAAAATCCCAGGCCTAACCTAGACCTAACATGCGTTATCCTCAAAAATATTGATCGAAACCTAGCTTAATCGACTGTTTCAGTGTGGTACCACATTACTATGCGATCCAAACCAGAAAATAACACAGGATCTGCCAAACGAGTATCTGAAGTGTGCGAAAGTATGAGCCTGATGAGAGCAAATCCCAGACCTAACCTAGACCTAACATGAATTATTCTCTAAAATATTGATGGAAACCAGGTTTAATTGACTGTTTCAGTGTTGTACTTCATTACTACGTGATGCAATCCAGAAAAAGCCCAGGATCTAGCCATCAAGTATGAGAAATATGCGAAAGAATGAGCCTGATGAGAGCAAATCCCAGACCTAACCTAGACCTAACATGAATTATTCTCTAATATATTGATCGAAACCAGGTTTAGCTAACCGTTTCAGTGTGGCCCCACATTACTGCGTGATCCAAACCAGAAAAAACCCAGGATCCGTTCAACAAGTGTGTGAAGAATGCGAAAGTATGAGTCTGATGAGTGAAAATCCCCGGCCTAACCTAGTCCTAACATGCGTTATCCTCAAAAATATTGATCGAAACCAGGTTTAATCGACTGTTTCAGTGTGGTACCACACTACTACGTGACCCAATCCAGAAAAAACCCAGGATCTGTTCAACAAGTATGTGAAAAACGCGAAAGTATGAGCCTGATGAGGGAAAATCCCAGACCTATCCCAGACCTAACTTGCGTTATCCTCAAAAATATTGATCGAAACCAGGTTTAATCGACTGTTTCAGTGTGGTACCGCACTACTACGTGACCCAATCCAGAAAAAACCCAGGATCCGTTCAACAAGTATGAGAAGAATGCGAAAGTATGAGTCTGATGAGTGAAAATCCCAGGCCTAACCTAGACCTAACATGCGTTATCCTCTAAAATGTTGATCCAAACCAGGTTTAATGGACTGTTTCAGTGTGGTACCACACTAGTACGTGATCCAAACCAGAAAAAACCCAGGATCTGTTCAACAAGTATGTGAAAAACGCGAAAGTATGAGTCTGATGAGGTCAAATCCCAGACCTATCCCAGACTTATGTTGCGTTATCCTCTAAAATACTGATCGAAACCAGGTTTAATCGACTGTTTCAGTGTTGCACTTCATTACTACGAGATGCAATCCAGAAAAAGCCCAGGATCTAGCCATCAAGTATGAGAAATATGCGAAAGAATGAGCCTGACGAGGGCAAATCCTAGACCTAACCCAGACCTAACATGCGTTATCCTCAAAAATATTGATCGAAACCTGGTTTAATCGACTGTTTCAGTGTGGTACTACATTATTACGTGATGCAATCCAGAAAAAACCCTGTATCTGTTCAACAAGTATGTGAAGTGTGCGAAAGTATGAGTCTGATGAGGGCAAATCTCAGACCTATCCCAGACCTAACATGCGTTATCCTCTAAAATATTTATCAAGACCAGGTTTAATTGATTGTTTCAGTGTGGTCCCACATTATTACGTGATCCAAACCAGAAAAAACCCAGGATCCGTTCAACAAGTATGTGAAGAATGCGAAAGTATGAGTCTGATGAGTGAAAATCCCTGACCTAACCTAGACCTAACATGCGTTATCCTCTAAAATGTTGATCCAAACCAGGTTTAATGGACTGTTTCAGTGTGGTACCACACTACTACGTGATCCAAACCAGAAAAAACCCAGGATCTGTTCAACAAGTATGTGAAAAACGCGAAGGTATGAGCCTGATGTGGGCAAATCCCAGACCTATCCCAGACCTAACTTGCGTTGTCCTCTAAGATATTGATGGAAACCAGGTTTAATTGACTGTTTCAGTGTTGTACTTCATTACTACGTGATGCAATCCAGAAAAAGCCCAGGATCTAGCCATCAAGTATGAGAAATATGCGAAAGAATGAGCCTGATGAGAGCAAATCCCAGACCTAACCTAGACCTAACATGCGTTATCCTCTAAAATGTTGATCCAAACCAGGTTTAATGGAGTGTTTCAGTGTGGTACCACACTACTACGTGATCCAAACCAGAAAAAACCCAGGATCCGTTCAACAAGTGTGTGAAGAATGCGAAAGTATGAGTCTGATGAGTGAAAATCCCCGGCCTAACCTGGACCTAACATGCGTTATCCTCAAAAATATTGTTCGAAACCAGGTTTAATCGACTGTTTCAGTGTGGTACCACACTACTACGTGACCCAATCCAGAAAAAACCCAGGATCTGTTCAACAAGTATGTGAAAAACGCGAAAGTATGAGCCTGATGAGGGAAAATCCCAGACCTAACTTGCGTTATCCTCAAAAATATTGATCGAAACCAGGTTTAATCGACTGTTTCAGTGTGGTACCACACTACTACGTGATCCAAACCAGAAAAAGCCCAGGATCAGTTCAACAAGTATGTGAAAAACGCGAAAGTATGAGCCTGATGAGGGCGAATCCCAGACCTATGCCAGACCTAACTTGCGTTATCCTCTAAAATATTGATCGAAACCAGGTTTAATCGACTGTTTCAGAGTGGTACCACACTACTACGTGACCCAATCCAGAAAAAACCCAGGATCTGTTCAACAAGTATGTGAAAAACGCGAAAGTATGAGCCTGATGAGGGAAAATCCCAGACCTATCCCAGACCTAACTTGCGTTATCCTCTAAAATATTGATCGAAACCAGGTTTAATTGACTGTTTCTGTGTGGTACCACATTACTACGTGATACAATCCAGAAATAGCCCAGGATCTAGCCATGAAGTATGAGAAATATGCGAAAGTATGAGCCTGACGGGGGCAAATCCTAGACCTAACACAGACCTAACATGCGTTATCCTCTAAAATATTTATCAAGACCAGGTTTAATTGATTGTTTCTGTGTGGTCCCACATTACTTCGTGATCCAAACCAGCAAAAACCCAGGATCCGTTCAACAAGTATGAGAAGAATGCGAAAGTATGAGTCTGATGAGTGAAAATCCCCGGCCTAACCTAGACCTAACATGCGTTATCCTCAAGAATATTGATCGAAACCAGGTTTAATCGACTGTTTCAGAGTGGTACCACACTACTACGTGACCCAATCCAGAAAAAACCCAGGATCTGTTCAACAAGTATGTGAAAAACGCGAAAGTATGAGCCTGATGAGGGAAAATCCCAGACCTATCCCAGACCTAACTTGCGTTATCCTCTAAAATATTGATCGAAACCAGGTTTAATTGACTGTTTGTGTGTGGTACCACATTACTACGTGATACAATCCAGAAATAGCCCAGGATCTAGCCATGAAGTATGAGAAATATGCGAAAGTATGAGCCTGACGAGGGCAAATCCTAGACCTAACCCAGACCTAACATGCGTTATCCTCTAAAATATTTATCAAGACCAGGTTTAATTGATTGTTTCTGTGTGGTCCCACATTACTTCGTGATCCAAACCAGCAAAAACCCAGGATCCGTTCAACAAGTATGAGAAGAATGCGAAAGTATGAGTCTGATGAGTGAAAATCCCCGGCCTAACCTAGACCTAACATGCGTTATCCTCAAGAATATTGATCGAAACCAGGTTTAATCGACTGTTTCAGAGTGGTACCACACTACTACGTGACCCAATCCAGAAAAAACCCAGGATCTGTTCAACAAGTATGTGAAAAACGCGAAAGTATGAGCCTGATGAGGGAAAATCCCAGACCTATCCCAGACCTAACTTGCGTTATCCTCTAAAATATTGATCGAAACCAGGTTTAATTGACTGTTTCTGTGTGGTACCACATTACTACGTGATACAATCCAGAAATAGCCCAGGATCTAGCCATGAAGTATGAGAAATATGCGAAAGTATGAGCCTGACGAGGGCAAATCCTAGACCTAACCCAGACCTAACATGCGTTATCCTCTAAAATATTTATCAAGACCAGGTTTAATTGATTGTTTCTGTGTGGTCCCACATTACTTCGTGATCCAAACCAGCAAAAACCCAGGATCCGTTCAACAAGTATGAGAAGAATGCGAAAGTATGAGTCTGATGAGTGAAAATCCCCGGCCTAACCTAGACCTAACATGCGTTATCCTCAAGAATATTGATCGAAACCAGGTTTAATCGACTGTTTCAGAGTGGTACCACACTACTACGTGACCCAATCCAGAAAAAACCCAGGATCTGTTCAACAAGTATGTGAAAAACGCGAAAGTATGAGCCTGATGAGGGAAAATCCCAGACCTATCCCAGACCTAACTTGCGTTATCCTCTAAAATATTGATCGAAACCAGGTTTAATTGACTGTTTCTGTGTGGTACCACATTACTACGTGATACAATCCAGAAATAGCCCAGGATCTAGCCATGAAGTATGAGAAATATGCGAAAGTATGAGCCTGACGAGGGCAAATCCCAGACCTAACCTAGAGCTAACATGAATTATTCTCTAATATATTGATCGAAACCAGGTTTAATTGACTGTTTCAGTGTGGTCCCACATTACTACGTGATCCAAACCAGAAAAAACCCAGGTTCCGTTCAACAAGTATGTGAAGAATGCGAAAGTATGAGCCTGGTGAGAGCAAATCCCAGACCTAACCTAGACCTAACATGAATTATTCTCTAAAATATTGATCGAAACCAGGTTTAATTGACTGTTTCAGTGTGGTACCACATTACTACGTGATCCAAACCAGAAAAAGCCCAGGATCAGTTCAACAAGTATGTGAAAAACGCGAAAGTATGAGCCTGATGAGGGCGAATCCCAGACCTATGCCAGACCTAACTTGCGTTATCCTCTAAAATATTGATCGAAACCAGGTTTAATTGACTGTTTCAGCGTGGTACCACATTACTACGTGATACAATCCAGAAACAGCCCAGAAGCTAGCAATGAAGTATGAGAAATATGCGAAAGTATGAGCCTGATGATGGCAAATCCAAGACCTAACCCAAACCTAACATGAGTTATCCTCTAAAATATTTATCAAGACCAGGTTTAATTGAATGTTTCAGTGTGGTACCACATTACTACGTGAACCAAACCAGAAAAAACCCTGTATCTGTTCAACAAGTATGTGAAGTGTGCGAAAGTATGAGTCTGATGAGGGCAAATCCCAGACCTATCCCAGACCTAACATGCGTTATCCTCTAAAATATTTATCAAGACCAGGTTTAATTGATTGTTTCAGTGTGGTACCACATTACTATGCGATCCAAACCAGAAAATAACACAGGATCTGTCAAACGAGTATGTGAAGTGTGCGAAAGTATGAGCCTGATGAGAGCAAATCCCAGACCTAACCTAGACCTAACATGAATTATTCTCTAATATATTGATCGAAACCAGGTTTAGTTGACCGTTTCAGTGTGGCCCCACATTACTGCGTGATCCAAACCAGAAAAAACCCAGGATCCGTTCAACAAGTGTGTGAAGAATGCGAAAGTATGAGTCTGATGAGTGAAAATCCCCGGCCTAACCTAGACCTAACATGCGTTATCCTCAAAAATATTGATCGAAACCAGGTTTAATCGACTGTTTCAGTGTGGTACCACACTACTACGTGACCCAATCCAGAAAAAACCCAGGATCTGTTCAACAAGTATGTGAAAAACGCGAAAGTATGAGCCTGATGAGGGAAAATCCCAGACCTATCCCAGACCTAACTTGCGTTATCCTCAAAAATATTGATCGAAACCAGGTTTAATCGACTGTTTCAGTGTGTTACCGCACTACTACGTGACCCAATCCAGAAAAAACCCAGGATCCGTTCAACAAGTATGAGAAGAATGCGAAAGTATGAGTCTGATGAGTGAAAATCCCAGGCCTAACCTAGACCTAACATGCGTTATCCTCAAAAATATTGATCGAAACCTGGCTTAATCGACTGTTTCAGTGTGGTACCACATTACTATGCGATCCAAACCAGAAAATAACACAGGATCTGCCAAACGAGTATCTGAAGTGTGCGAAAGTATGAGCCTGATGAGAGCAAATCCCAGACCTAACCTAGACCTAACATGAATTATTCTCTAAAATATTGATCGAAACCAGGTTTAATTGACTGTTTCAGTGTGGTACCACATTACTACGTGATCCAAACCAGAAAAAGCCCAGGATCAGTTCAACAAGTATGTGAAAAACGCGAAAGTATGAGCCTGATGAGGGCGAATCCCAGACCTATGCCAGACCTAACTTGCGTTATCCTCTAAAATATTGATCGAAACCAGGTTTAATTGACTGTTTCAGCGTGGTACCCCATTACTACGTGATACAATCCAGAAACAGCCCAGAAGCTAGCCATGAAGTATGAGAAATATGCGAAAGTATGAGCCTGATGATGGCAAATCCAAGACCTAACCCAAACCTAACATGAGTTATCCTCTAAAATATTTATCAAGACCAGGTTTAATTGATTGTTTCAGTGTGGTCCCACATTATTACGTGATCCAAACCAGAAAAAACCCAGGATCCGTTCAACAAGTATGTGAAGAATGCGAAAGTATGAGTCTGATGAGTGAAAATCCCTGACCTAACCTAGACCTAACATGCGTTATCCTCTAAAATGTTGATCCAAACCAGGTTTAATGGACTGTTTCAGTGTGATACCACACTACTACGTGATCCAAACCAGAAAAAACCCAGGATCTGTTCAACAAGTATGTGAAAAACGCGAAGGTATGAGCCTGATGTGGGCAAATCCCTGACCTATCCCAGACCTAACTTGCGTTGTCCTCTAAGATATTGATGGAAACCAGGTTTAATTGACTGTTTCAGTGTTGTACTTCATTACTACGTGATGCAATCCAGAAAAAGCCCAGGATCTAGCCATCAAGTATGAGAAATATGCGAAAGAATGAGCCTGATGAGAGCAAATCCCAGACCTAACCTAGACCTAACATGAATTATTCTCTAATATATTGATCGAAACCAGGTTTAGCTAACCGTTTCAGTGTGGCCCCACATTACTGCGTGATCCAAACCAGAAAAAACCCAGGATCCGTTCAACAAGTGTGTGAAGAATGCGAAAGTATGAGTCTGATGAGTGAAAATCCCCGGCCTAACCTAGTCCTAACATGCGTTATCCTCAAAAATATTGATCGAAACCAGGTTTAATCGACTGTTTCAGTGTGGTACCACACTACTACGTGACCCAATCCAGAAAAAACCCAGGATCTGTTCAACAAGTATGTGAAAAACGCGAAAGTATGAGCCTGATGAGGGAAAATCCCAGACCTATCCCAGACCTAACTTGCGTTATCCTCAAAAATATTGATCGAAACCAGGTTTAATCGACTGTTTCAGTGTGGTACCGCACTACTACGTGACCCAATCCAGAAAAAACCCAGGATCCGTTCAACAAGTATGAGAAGAATGCGAAAGTATGAGTCTGATGAGTGAAAATCCCAGGCCTAACCTAGACCTAACATGCGTTATCCTCTAAAATGTTGATCCAAACCAGGTTTAATGGACTGTTTCAGTGTGGTACCACACTAGTACGTGATCCAAACCAGAAAAAACCCAGGATCTGTTCAACAAGTATGTGAAAAACGCGAAAGTATGAGCCTGATGTGGGCAAATCCCAGACCTATCCCAGACCTAACTTGCGTTGTCCTCTAAGATATTGATGGAATCCAGGTTTAATTGACTGTTTCAGTGTTGTACTTCATTACTACGTGATGCAATCCAGAAAAAGGCCAGGATCTAGCCATCAAGTATGAGAAATATGCGAAAGTATGAGCCTGATGATGGCAAATCCAAGACCTAACCCAAACCTAACATGAGTTATCCTCTAAAATATTTATCAAGACCAGGTTTAATTGAATGTTTCAGTGTGGTACCACATTACTACGTGAACCAAACCAGAAAAAACCCTGTATCTGTTCAACAAGTATGTGAAGTGTGCGAAAGTATGAGTCTGATGAGGGCAAATCCCAGACCTATCCCAGACCTAACATGCGTTATCCTCTAAAATATTTATCAAGACCAGGTTTAATTGATTGTTTCAGTGTGGACCCACATTATTACGTGATCCAAACCAGAAAAAACCCAGGATCCGTTCAACAAGTATGTGAAGAATGCGAAAGTATGAGTCTGATGAGTGAAAATCCCTGACCTAACCTAGACCTAACATGCGTTATCCTCTAAAATGTTGATCCAAACCAGGTTTAATGGACTGTTTCAGTGTGGTACCACACTACTACGTGATCCAAACCAGAAAAAACCCAGGATCTGTTCAACAAGTATGTGAAAAACGCGAAGGTATGAGCCTGATGTGGGCAAATCCCAGACCTATCCCAGACCTAACTTGCGTTGTCCTCTAAGATATTGATGGAAACCAGGTTTAATTGACTGTTTCAGTGTTGGACTTCATTACTACGTGATGCAATCCAGAAAAAGCCCAGGATCTAGCCATCAAGTATGAGAAATATGCGAAAGAATGAGCCTGATGAGAGCAAATCCCAGACCTAACCTAGACCTAACATGCGTTATCCTCTAAAATGTTGATCCAAACCAGGTTTAATGGAGTGTTTCAGTGTGGTACCACACTACTACGTGATCCAAACCAGAAAAAACCCAGGATCCGTTCAACAAGTGTGTGAAGAATGCGAAAGTATGAGTCTGATGAGTGAAAATCCCCGGCCTAACCTAGACCTAACATGCGTTATCCTCAAAAATATTGTTCGAAACCAGGTTTAATCGACTGTTTCAGTGTGGTACCACACTACTACGTGACCCAATCCAGAAAAAACCCAGGATCTGTTCAACAAGTATGTGAAAAACGCGAAAGTATGAGCCTGATGAGGGAAAATCACAGACCTATCCCAGACCTAACTTGCGTTATCCTCAAAAATATTGATCGAAACCAGGTTTAATCGACTGTTTCAGTGTGGTACCACACTACTACGTGATCCAAACCAGAAAAAGCCCAGGATCAGTTCAACAAGTATGTGAAAAACGCGAAAGTATGAGCCTGATGAGGGCGAATCCCAGACCTATGCCAGACCTAACTTGCGTTATCCTCTAAAATATTGATCGAAACCAGGTTTAATCGACTGTTTCAGAGTGGTACCACACTACTACGTGTACCCAATCCAGAAAAAACCCAGGGTCTGTTCAACAAGTATGTGAAAAACGCGAAAGTATGAGCCTGATGAGGGAAAATCCCAGACCTATCCCAGACCTAACTTGCGTTATCCTCTAAAATATTGATCGAAACCAGGTTTAATTGACTGTTTCTGTGTGGTACCACATTACTACGTGATACAATCCAGAAATAGCCCAGGATCTAGCCATGAAGTATGAGAAATATGCGAAAGTATGAGCCTGACGAGGGCAAATCCTAGACCTAACCCAGACCTAACATGCGTTATCCTCTAAAATATTTATCAAGACCAGGTTTAATTGATTGTTTCTGTGTGGTCCCACATTACTTCGAGATCCAAACCAGCAAAAACCCAGGATCCGTTCAACAAGTATGAGAAGAATGCGAAAGTATGAGTCTGATGAGTGAAAATCCCCGGCCTAACCTAGACCTAACATGCGTTATCCTCAAGAATATTGATCGAAACCAGGTTTAATCGACTGTTTCAGAGTGGTACCACACTACTACGTGACCCAATCCAGAAAAAACCCAGGATCTGTTCAACAAGTATGTGAAAAACGCGAAAGTATGAGCCTGATGAGGGAAAATCCCAGACCTATCCCAGACCTAACTTGCGTTGTCCTCTAAAATATTCATCGAAACCAGGTTTAATTGACTGTTTCTGTGTGGTACCACATTACTACGTGATACAATCCAGAAATAGCCCAGTATCTAGCCATGAAGTATGAGAAATATGCGAAAGTATGAGCCTGACGAGGGCAAATCCCAGACCTAACCTAGAGCTAACATGAATTATTCTCTAATATATTGATCGAAACCAGGTTTAATTGACTGTTTCAGTGTGGTCCCACATTACTACGTGATCCAAACCAGAAAAAACCCAGGATCCGTTCAACAAGTATGTGAAGAATGCGAAAGTATGAGCCTGATGAGAGCAAATCCCAGACCTAACCTAGACCTAACATGAATTATTCTCTAAAATATTGATCGAAACCAGGTTTAATTGACTGTTTCAGTGTGGTACCACATTACTACGTGATCCAAACCAGAAAAAGCCCAGGATCAGTTCAACAAGTATGTGAAAAACGCGAAAGTATGAGCCTGATGAGGGCGAATCCCAGACCTATGCCAGACCTAACTTGCGTTATCCTCTAAAATATTGATCGAAACCAGGTTTAATTGACTGTTTCAGCGTGGTACCACATTACTACGTGATACAATCCAGAAACAGCCCAGAAGCTAGCAATGAAGTATGAGAAATATGCGAAAGTATGAGCCTGATGATGGCAAATCCAAGACCTAACCCAAACCTAACATGAGTTATCCTCTAAAATATTTATCAAGACCAGGTTTAATTGAATGTTTCAGTGTGGTACCACATTACTACGTGAACCAAACCAGAAAAAACCCTGTATCTGTTCAACAAGTATGTGAAGTGTGCGAAAGTATGAGTCTGATGAGGGCAAATCCCAGACCTATCCCAGACCTAACATGCGTTATCCTCTAAAATATTTATCAAGACCAGGTTTAATTGATTGTTTCAGAGTGGTCCCACATTATTACGTGATCCAAACCAGAAAAAACCCAGGATCCGTTCAACAAGTATGTGAAGAATGCGAAAGTATGAGTCTGATGAGTGAAAATCCCTGACCTAACCTAGACCTAACATACGTTATCCTCTAAAATGTTGATCCAAACCAGGTTTAATGGACTGTTTCAGCATGGTACCACACTACTACGTGATCCAAACCAGAAAAAACCCAGGATCTGTTCAACAAGTATGTGAAAAACGCGAAGGTATGAGCCTGATGTGGGCAAATCCCAGACCTATCCCAGACCTAACTTGCGTTGTCCTCTAAGATATTGATGGAAACCAGGTTTAATTGACTGTTTCAGTGTTGTACTTCATTACTACGTGATGCAATCCAGAAAAAGCCCAGGATCTAGCCATCAAGTATGAGAAATATGCGAAAGAATGAGCCTGATGAGAGCAAATCCCAGACCTAACCTAGACCTAACATGAATTATTCTCTAATATATTGATCGAAACCAGGTTTAGCTAACCGTTTCAGTGTGGCCCCACATTACTGCGTGATCCAAACCAGAAAAAACCCAGGATCCGTTCAACAAGTGTGTGAAGAATGCGAAAGTATGAGTCTGATGAGTGAAAATCCCCGGCCTAACCTAGTCCTAACATGCGTTATCCTCAAAAATATTGATCGAAACCAGGTTTAATCGACTGTTTCAGTGTGGTACCACACTACTACGTGACCCAATCCAGAAAAAACCCAGGATCTGTTCAACAAGTATGTGAAAAACGCGAAAGTATGAGCCTGATGAGGGAAAATCCCAGACCTATCCCAGACCTAACTTGCGTTATCCTCAAAAATATTGATCGAAACCAGGTTTAATCGACTGTTTCAGTGTGGTACCGCACTACTACGTGACCCAATCCAGAAAAAACACAGGATCCGTTCAACAAGTATGAGAAGAATGCGAAAGTATGAGTCTGATGAGTGAAAATCCCAGGCCTAACCTAGACCTAACATGCGTTATCCTCTAAAATGTTGATCCAAACCAGGTTTAATGGACTGTTTCAGTGTGGTACCACACTAGTACGTGATCCAAACCAGAAAAAACCCAGGATCTGTTCAACAAGTATGTGAAAAACGCGAAAGTATGAGCCTGATGTGGGCAAATCCCAGACCTATCCCAGACCTAACTTGCGTTGTCCTCTAAGATATTGATGGAATCCAGGTTTAATTGACTGTTTCAGTGTTGTACTTCATTACTACGTGATGCAATCCAGAAAAAGGCCAGGATCTAGCCATCAAGTATGAGAAATATGCGAAAGTATGAGCCTGATGATGGCAAATCCAAGACCTAACCCAAACCTAACATGAGTTATCCTCTAAAATATTTATCAAGACCAGGTTTAATTGAATGTTTCAGTGTGGTACCACATTACTACGTGAACCAAACCAGAAAAAACCCTGTATCTGTTCAACAAGTATGTGAAGTGTGCGAAAGTATGAGTCTGATGAGGGCAAATCCCAGACCTATCCCAGACCTAACATGCGTTATCCTCTAAAATATTTATCAAGACCAGGTTTAATTGATTGTTTCAGTGTGGTCCCACATTATTACGTGATCCAAACCAGAAAAAACCCAGGATCCGTTCAACAAGTATGTGAAGAATGCGAAAGTATGAGTCTGATGAGTGAAAATCCCTGACCTAACCTAGACCTAACATGCGTTATCCTCAAAAATGTTGATCCAAACCAGGTTTAATGGACTGTTTCAGTGTGGTACCACACTACTACGTGATCCAAACCAGAAAAAACCCAGGATCTGTTCAACAAGTATGTGAAAAACGCGAAGGTATGAGCCTGATGTGGGCAAATCCCAGACCTATCCCAGACCTAACTTGCGTTGTCCTCTAAGATATTGATGGAAACCAGGTTTAATTGACTGTTTCAGTGTTGTACTTCATTACTACGTGATGCAATCCAGAAAAAGCCCAGGATCTAGCCATCAAGTATGAGAAATATGCGAAAGAATGAGCCTGATGAGAGCAAATCCCAGACCTAACCTAGACCTAACATGCGTTATCCTCTAAAATGTTGATCCAAACCAGGTTTAATGGAGTGTTTCAGTGTGGTACCACACTACTATGTGATCCAAACCAGAAAAAACCCAGGATCCGTTCAACAAGTGTGTGAAGAAAACGAAAGTATGAGTCTGATGAGTGAAAATCCCCGGCCTAACCTGGACCTAACATGCGTTATCCTCGAAAATATTGTTCGAAACCAGGTTTAATCGACTGTTTCAGTGTGGTACCACACTACTACGTGACCCAATCCAGAAAAAACCCAGGATCTGTTCAACAAGTATGTGAAAAACGCGAAAGTATGAGCCTGATGAGGGAAAATCCCAGACCTATCCCAGACCTAACTTGCGTTATCCTCAAAAATATTGATCGAAACCAGGTTTAATCGACTGTTTCAGTGTGGTACCACACTACTACGTGATCCAAACCAGAAAAAGCCCAGGATCAGTTCAACAAGTATGTGAAAAACGCGAAAGTATGAGCCTGATGAGGGCGAATCCCAGACCTATGCCAGACCTAACTTGCGTTATCCTCTAAAATATTGATCGAAACCAGGTTTAATCGACTGTTTCAGAGTGGTACCACACTACTACGTGACCCAATCCAGAAAAAACCCAGGATCTGTTCAACAAGTATGTGAAAAACGCGAAAGTATGAGCCTGATGAGGGAAAATCCCAGACCTATCCCAGACCTAACTTGCGTTATCCTCTAAAATATTGATCGAAACCAGGTTTAATTGACTGTTTCTGTGTGGTACCACATTACTACGTGATACAATCCAGAAATAGCCCAGGATCTAGCCATGAAGTATGAGAAATATGCGAAAGTATGAGCCTGACGAGGGCAAATCCTAGACCTAACACAGACCTAACATGCGTTATCCTCTAAAATATTTATCAAGACCAGGTTTAATTGATTGTTTCTGTGTGGTCCCACATTACTTCGTGATCCAAACCAGCAAAAACCCAGGATCCGTTCAACAAGTATGAGAAGAATGCGAAAGTATGAGTCTGATGAGTGAAAATCCCCGGCCTAACCTAGACCTAACATGCGTTATCCTCAAGAATATTGATCGAAACCAGGTTTAATCGACTGTTTCAGAGTGGTACCACACTACTACGTGACCCAATCCAGAAAAAACCCAGGATCTGTTCAACAAGTATGTGAAAAACGCGAAAGTATGAGCCTGATGAGGGAAAATCCCAGACCTATCCCAGACCTAACTTGCGTTATCCTCTAAAATATTGATCGAAACCAGGTTTAAATGACTGTTTGTGTGTGGTACCACATTACTACGTGATACAATCCAGAAATAGCCCAGGATCTAGCCATGAAGTATGAGAAATATGCGAAAGTATGAGCCTGACGAGGGCAAATCCTTGACCTAACCCAGACCTAACATGCGTTATCCTCTAAAATATTTATCAAGACCAGGTTTAATTGATTGTTTCTGTGTGGTCCCACATTACTTCGTGATCCAAACCAGCAAAAACCCAGGATCCGTTCAACAAGTATGAGAAGAATGCGAAAGTATGAGTCTGATGAGTGAAAATCCCCGGCCTAACCTAGACCTAACATGCGTTATCCTCAAGAATATTGATCGAAACCAGGTTTAATCGACTGTTTCAGAGTGGTACCACACTACTACGTGACCCAATCCAGAAAAAACCCAGGATCTGTTCAACAAGTATGTGAAAAACGCGAAAGTATGAGCCTGATGAGGGAAAATCCCAGACCTATCCCAGACCTAACTTGCGTTATCCTCTAAAATATTGATCGAAACCAGGTTTAATTGACTGTTTCTGTGTGGTACCACATTACTACGTGATACAATCCAGAAATAGCCCAGGATCTAGCCATGAAGTATGAGAAATATGCGAAAGTATGAGCCTGACGAGGGCAAATCCTAGACCTAACCCAGACCTAACATGCGTTATCCTCTAAAATATTTATCAAGACCAGGTTTAATTGATTGTTTCTGTGTGGTCCCACATTACTTCGTGATCCAAACCAGCAAAAACCCAGGATCCGTTCAACAAGTATGAGAAGAATGCGAAAGTATGAGTCTGATGAGTGAAAATCCCCGGCCTAACCTAGACCTAACATGCGTTATCCTCAAGAATATTGATCGAAACCAGGTTTAATCGACTGTTTCAGAGTGGTACCACACTACTACGTGACCCAATCCAGAAAAAACCCAGGATCTGTTCAACAAGTATGTGAAAAACGCGAAAGTATGAGCCTGATGAGGGAAAATCCCAGACCTATCCCAGACCTAACTTGCGTTATCCTCTAAAATATTGATCGAAACCAGGTTTAATTGACTGTTTCTGTGTGGTACCACATTACTACGTGTTACAATCCAGAAATAGCCCAGGATCTAGCCATGAAGTATGAGAAATATGCGAAAGTATGAGCCTGACGAGGGCAAATCCCAGACCTAACCTAGAGCTAACATGAATTATTCTCTAATATATTGATCGAAACCAGGTTTAATTGACTATTTCAGTGTGGTCCCACATTACTACGTGAGCCAAACCAGAAAAAACCCAGGTTCCGTTCAACAAGTATGTGAAGAATGCGAAAGTATGAGCCTGGTGAGAGCAAATCCCAGACCTAACCTAGACCTAACATGCGTTATCCTCAAAAATATTGATCGAAACCAGGTTTAATCGACTGTTTCAGTGTGGTACCACACTACTACGTGACCCACTCCAGAAAAAACCCAGGATCTGTTCAACAAGTATGTGAAAAACGCGAAAGTATGAGCCTGATGAGGGAAAATCCCAGACCTATCCCAGACCTAACTTGCGTTATCCTCAAAAATATTGATCGAAACCAGGTTTAATCGACTGTTTCAGTGTGGTACCGCACTACTACGTGACCCAATCCAGAAAAAACCCAGGATCCGTTCAACAAGTATGAGAATTATGCGAAAGTATGAGTCTGATGAGTGAAAATCCCAGGCCTAAACTAGACCTAACATGCGTTATCCTCTAAGATGTTGATCCAAACCAGGTTTAATGGACTGTTTCAGTGTGGTACCACATTACTACGTGATCCAAACCAGAAAAAACCCAGGATCTGTTCAACAAGTATGTGAAAAACGCGAAAGTATGAGCCTGATGTGGGCAAATCCCAGACCTATCCCAGACCTAACTTGCGTTGTCCTCTAAGATATTGATGGAATCCAGGTTTAATTGACTGTTTCAGTGTTGTACTTCATTACTACGTGATGCAATCCAGAAAAAGGCCAGGATCTAGCCATCAAGTATGAGAAATATGCGAAAGTATGAGCCTGATGATGGCAAATCCAAGACCTAACCCAAACCTAACATGAGTTATCCTCTAAAATATTTATCAAGACCAGGTTTAATTGATTGTTTCAGTGTGGTCCCACATTATTACGTGATCCAAACCAGAAAAAACCCAGGATCCGTTCAACAAGTATGTGAAGAATGCGAAAGTATGAGTCTGATGAGTGAAAATCCCTGACCTAACCTAGACCTAACATGCGTTATCCTCTAAAATGTTGATCCAAACCAGGTTTAATGGACTGTTTCAGTGTGGTACCACACTACTACGTGATCCAAACCAGAAAAAACCCAGGATCTGTTCAACAAGTATGTGAAAAACGCGAAGGTATGAGCCTGATGTGGGCAAATCCCAGACCTATCCCAGACCTAACTTGCGTTGTCCTCTAAGATATTGATGGAAACCAGGTTTAATTGACTGTTTCAGTGTTGTACTTCATTACTACGTGATGCAATCCAGAAAAAGCCCAGGAGCTAGCCATCAAGTATGAGAAATATGCGAAAGAATGAGCCTGATGAGAGCAAATCCCAGACCTAACCTAGACCTAACATGCGTTATCCTCTAAAATGTTGATCCAAACCAGGTTTAATGGAGTGTTTCAGTGTGGTACCACACTACTACGTGATCCAAACCAGAAAAAACCCAGGATCCGTTCAACAAGTGTGTGAAGAATGCGAAAGTATGAGTCTGATGAGTGAAAATCCCGGCCTAACCTAGACCTAACATGCGTTATCCTCAAAAATATTGATCGAAACCAGGTTTAATCGACTGTTTCAGTGTGGTACCACACTACTACGTGATCCAAACCAGAAAAAGCCCAGGATCAGTTCAACAAGTATGTGAAAAACGCGAAAGTATGAGCCTGATGAGGGCGAATCCCAGACCTATGCCAGACCTAACTTGCGTTATCCTCTAAAATATTGCTCGAAACCAGGTTTAATCGACTGTTTCAGAGTGGTACCACACTACTACGTGTACCCAATCCAGAAAAAACCCAGGATCTGTTCAACAAGTATGTGAAAAACGCGAAAGTATGAGCCTGATGAGGGAAAATCCCAGACCTATCCCAGACCTAACTTGCGTTATCCTCTAAAATATTGATCGAAACCAGGTTTAATTGACTGTTTCTGTGTGGTACCACATTACTACGTGATACAATCCAGAAATAGCCCAGGATCTAGCCATGAAGTATGAGAAATATGCGAAAGTATGAGCCTGACGAGGGCAAATCCTAGACCTAACCCAGACCTAACATGCGTTATCCTCTAAAATATTTATCAAGACCAGGTTTAATTGATTGTTTCTGTGTGGTCCCACATTACTTCGAGATCCAAACCAGCAAAAACCCAGGATCCGTTCAACAAGTATGAGAAGAATGCGAAAGTATGAGTCTGATGAGTGAAAATCCCCGGCCTAACCTAGACCTAACATGCGTTATCCTCAAGAATATTGATCGAAACCAGGTTTAATCGACTGTTTCAGAGTGGTACCACACTACTACGTGACCCAATCCAGAAAAAACCCAGGATCTGTTCAACAAGTATGTGAAAAACGCGAAAGTATGAGCCTGATGAGGGAAAATCCCAGACCTATCCCAGACCTAACTTGCGTTATCCTCTAAAATATTGATCGAAACCAGGTTTAATTGACTGTTTCTGTGTGGTACCACATTACTACGTGATACAATCCAGAAATAGCCCAGGATCTAGCCATGAAGTATGAGAAATATGCGAAAGTATGAGCCTGACGAGGGCAAATCCCAGACCTAACCTAGAGCTAACATGAATTATTCTCTAATATATTGATCGAAACCAGGTTTAATTGACTGTTTCAGTGTGGTCCCACATTACTACGTGATCCAAACCAGAAAAAACCCAGGATCCGTTCAACAAGTATGTGAAGAATGCGAAAGTATGAGCCTGATGAGAGCAAATCCCAGACCTAACCTAGACCTAACATGAATTATTCTCTAAAATATTGATCGAAACCAGGTTTAATTGACTGTTTCAGTGTGGTACCACATTACTACGTGATCCAAACCAGAAAAAGCCCAGGACCAGTTCAACAAGTATGTGAAAAACGCGAAAGTATGAGCCTGATGAGGGCGAATCCCAGACCTATGCCAGACCTAACTTGCGTTATCCTCTAAAATATTGATCGAAACCAGGTTTAATTGACTGTTTCAGCGTGGTACCACATTACTACGTGATACAATCCAGAAACAGCCCAGAAGCTAGCAATGAAGTATGAGAAATATGCGAAAGTATGAGCCTGATGATGGCAAATCCAAGACCTAACCCAAACCTAACATGAGTTATCCTCTAAAATATTTATCAAGACCAGGTTTAATTGAACGTTTCAGTGTGGTACCACATTACTACGTGAACCAAACCAGAAAAAACCCTGTATCTGTTCAACAAGTATGTGAAGTGTGCGAAAGTATGAGTCTGATGAGGGCAAATCCCAGACCTATCCCAGACCTAACATGCGTTATCCTCTAAAATATTTATCAAGACCAGGTTTAATTGATTGTTTCAGAGTGGTCCCACATTATTACGTGATCCAAACCAGAAAAAACCCAGGATCCGTTCAACAAGTATGTGAAGAATGCGAAAGTATGAGTCTGATGAGTGAAAATCCCTGACCTAACCTAGACCTAACATACGTTATCCTCTAAAATGTTGATCCAAACCAGGTTTAATGGACTGTTTCAGCATGGTACCACACTACTACGTGATCCAAACCAGAAAAAACCCAGGATCTGTTCAACAAGTATGTGAAAAACGCGAAGGTATGAGCCTGATGTGGGCAAATCCCAGACCTATCCCAGACCTAACTTGCGTTGTCCTCTAAGATATTGATGGAAACCAGGTTTAATTGACTGTTTCAGTGTTGTACTTCATTACTACGTGATGCAATCCAGAAAAAGCCCAGGATCTAGCCATCAAGTATGAGAAATATGCGAAAGAATGAGCCTGATGAGAGCAAATCCCAGACCTAACCTAGACCTAACATGAATTATTCTCTAATATATTGATCGAAACCAGGTTTAGTTGACCGTTTCAGTGTGGCCCCACATTACTGCGTGATCCAAACCAGAAAAAACCCAGGATCCGTTCAACAAGTGTGTGAAGAATGCGAAAGTATGAGTCTGATGAGTGAAAATCCCCGGCCTAACCTAGACCTAACATGCGTTATCCTCAAAAATATTGATCGAAACCAGGTTTAATCGACTGTTTCAGTGTGGTACCACACTACTACGTGACCCAATCCAGAAAAAACCCAGGATCTGTTCAACAAGTATGTGAAAAACGCGAAAGTATGAGCCTGATGAGGGAAAATCCCAGACCTATCCCAGACCTAACTTGCGTTATCCTCAAAAATATTGATCGAAACCAGGTTTAATCGACTGTTTCAGTGTGATACCGCACTACTACGTGACCCAATCCAGAAAAAACCCAGGATCCGTTCAACAAGTATGAGAAGAATGCGAAAGTATGAGTCTGATGAGTGAAAATCCCAGGCCTAACCTAGACCTAACATGAATTATTCTCTAAAATATTGATCAAAACTAGGTTTAATTGACTGTTTCAGTGTGGTACCACATTACTACGTGATCCAAACCAGAAAAAACCCAGGATCCGTTCAACAAGTATGAGAAGAATGCGAAAGTATGAGTCTGATGAGTGAAAATCCCAGGCCTAACCTAGACCTAACATGCGTTATCCTCAAAAATATTGATCGAAACCAGGTTTAATCGACTGTTTCAGTGTGGTACCACACTACTACGTGACCCAATCCAGAAAAAACCCAGGATCTGTTCAACAAGTATGTGAAAAACGCGAAAGTATGAGCCTGATGTGGGCAAATCCCAGACCTATCCCAGACCTAACTTGCGTTGTCCTCTAAGATATTGATGGAAACCAGGTTTAATTGACTGTTTCAGTGTTGTACTTCATTACTACGTGATGCAATCCAGAAAAAGCCCAGGATCTAGCCATCAAGTATGAGAAATATGCGAAAGAATGAGCCTGATGAGAGCAAATCCCAGACCTAACCTAGACCTAACATGAATTATTCTCTAATATATTGATCGAAACCAGGTTTAGTTGACCGTTTCAGTGTGGCCCCACATTACTGCGTGATCCAAACCAGAAAAAACCCAGGATCCGTTCAACAAGTGTGTGAAGAATGCGAAAGTATGAGTCTGATGAGTGAAAATCCCCGGCCTAACCTAGACCTAACATGCGTTATCCTCAAAAATATTGATCGAAACCAGGTTTAATCGACTGTTTCAGTGTGGTACCACACTACTACGTGACCCAATCCAGAAAAAACCCAGGATCTGTTCAACAAGTATGTGAAAAACGCGAAAGTATGAGCCTGATGAGGGAAAATCCCAGACCTATCCCAGACCTAACTTGCGTTATCCTCAAAAATATTGATCGAAACCAGGTTTAATCGACTGTTTCAGTGTGGTACCGCACTACTACGTGACCCAATCCAGAAAAAACCCAGGATCCGTTCAACAAGTATGAGAAGAATGCGAAAGTATGAGTCTGATGAGTGAAAATCCCAGGCCTAACCTAGACCTAACATGAATTATTCTCTAAAATATTGATCAAAACTAGGTTTAATTGACTGTTTCAGTGTGGTACCACATTACTACGTGATCCAAACCAGAAAAAACCCAGGATCCGTTCAACAAGTATGAGAAGAATGCGAAAGTATGAGTCTGATGAGGGCAAATCCCAGACCTATCCCAGACCTAACATGCGTTATCCTCTAAAATATTTATCAAGACCAGGTTTAATTGATTGTTTCAGTGTGGTCCCACATTATTACGTGATCCAAACCAGAAAAAACCCAGGATCCGTTCAACAAGTATGTGAAGAATGCGAAAGTATGAGTCTGATGAGTGAAAATCCCCGGCCTAACCTAGACCTAACATGCGTTATCCTCAAAAATATTGATCAAAACTAGGTTTAATTGACTGTTTCAGTGTGGTACCACACTACTACGTGACCCAATCCAGAAAAAACCCAGGATCTGTTCAACAAGTATGTGAAAAACGCGAAAGTATGAGCCTGATGAGGGAAAATCCCAGACCTATCCCAGACCTAACTTGCGTTATCCTCAAAAATATTGATCGAAACCAGGTTTAATCGACTGTTTCAGTGTGGTACCACACTACTACGTGACCCAATCCAGAAAAAACCCAGGATCTGTTCAACAAGTATGTGAAAAACGCGAAAGTATGAGCCTGATGAGGGAAAATCCCAGACCTATCCCAGACCTAACTTGCGTTATCCTCAAAAATATTGATCGAAACCAGGTTTAATCGACTGTTTCAGTGTGGTACCACACTACTACGTGATCCAAACCAGAAAAAGCCCAGGATCAGTTCAACAAGTATGTGAAAAACGCGAAAGTATGAGCCTGATGAGGGCGAATCCCAGACCTATGCCAGACCTAACTTGCGTTATCCTCTAAAATATTGATCGAAACCAGGTTTAATCGACTGTTTCAGAGTGGTACCACACTACTACGTGTACCCAATCCAGAAAAAACCCAGGATCTGTTCAACAAGTATGTGAAAAACGCGAAAGTATGAGCCTGATGAGGGAAAATCCCAGACCTATCCCAGACCTAACTTGCGTTATCCTCTAAAATATTGATCGAAACCAGGTTTAATTGACTGTTCCTGTGTGGTACCACATTACTACGTGATACAATCCAGAAATAGCCCAGGATCTAGCCATGAAGTATGAGAAATATGCGAAAGTATGAGCCTGACGAGGGCAAATCCTAGACCTAACCCAGACCTAACATGCGTTATCCTCTAAAATATTTATCAAGACCAGGTTTAATT
Source organism: Colletes latitarsis (assembly GCF_051014445.1). Classification (NCBI taxonomy): domain Eukaryota; kingdom Metazoa; phylum Arthropoda; class Insecta; order Hymenoptera; family Colletidae; genus Colletes; species Colletes latitarsis. The sequence continues at coordinate 11,090,486 of NW_027488366.1, forward strand.
GATTGTTTCTGTGTGGTCCCACATTACTTCGAGATCCAAACCAGCAAAAACCCAGGATCCGTTCAACAAGTATGAGAAGAATGCGAAAGTATGAGTCTGATGAGTGAAAATCCCCGGCCTAACCTAGACCTAACATGCGTTATCCTCAAAAATATTGATCGAAACCAGGTTTAATCGACTGTTTCAGTGTGGTACCGCACTACTACGTGACCCAATCCAGAAAAAACCCAGGATCCGTTCAACAAGTATGAGAATTATGCGAAAGTATGAGTCTGATGAGTGAAAATCCCAGGCCTAACCTAGACCTAACATGCGTTATCCTCTAAAATGTTGATCCAAACCAGGTTTAATGGACTGTTTCAGTGTGGTACCACACTAGTACGTGATCCAAACCAGAAAAAACCCAGGATCTGTTCAACAAGTATGTGAAAAACGCGAAAGTATGAGCTTGATGTGGGCAAATCCCAGACCTATCCCAGACCTAACTTGCGTGGTCCTCTAAGATATTGATGGAATCCAGGTTTAATTGACTGTTTCAGTGTTGTACTTCATTACTACGTGATGCAATCCAGAAAAAGGCCAGGATCTAGCCATCAAGTATGAGAAATATGCGAAAGTATGAGCCTGATGATGGCCAATCCAAGACCTAACCTAGACCTAACATGCGTTATCCTCTAAAATGTTGATCCAAACCAGGTTTAATGGAGTGTTTCAGTGTGGTACCACACTACTACGTGATCCAAACCAGAAAAAACCCAGGATCCGTTCAACAAGTGTGTGAAGAATGCGAAAGTATGAGTCTGATGAGTGAAAATCCCCGGCCTAACCTAGACCTAACATGCGTTATCCTCAAAAATATTGTTCGAAACCAGGTTTAATCGACTGTTTCAGTGTGGTACCACACTACTACGTGACCCAATCCAGAAAAAACCCAGGATCTGTTCAACAAGTATGTGAAAAACGCGAAAGTATGAGCCTGATGAGGGAAAATCCCAGACCTATCCCAGACCTAACTTGCGTTATCCTCAAAAATATTGATCGAAACCAGGTTTAATCGACTGTTTCAGTGTGGTACCACACTACTACGTGATCCAAACCAGAAAAAGCCCAGGATCAGTTCAACAAGTATGTGAAAAACGCGAAAGTATGAGCCTGATGAGGGCGAATCCCAGACCTATGCCAGATCTAACATGCGTTATCCTCTAAAATATTGATCGAAACCAGGTTTAATCGACTGTTTCAGAGTGGTACCACACTACTACGTGTACCCAATCCAGAAAAAACCCAGGATCTGTTCAACAAGTATGTGAAAAACGCGAAAGTATGAGCCTGATGAGGGAAAATCCCAGACCTATCCCAGACCTAACTTGCGTTATCCTCTAAAATATTGATCGAAACCAGGTTTAATTGACTGTTTCTGTGTGGTACCACATTACTACGTGATACAATCCAGAAATAGCGCAGGATCTAGCCATGAAGTATGAGAAATATGCGAAAGTATGAGCCTGACGAGGGCAAATCCTAGACCTAACCCAGACCTAACATGCGTTATCCTCTAAAATATTTATCAAGACCAGGTTTAATTGATTGTTTCTGTGTGGTCCCACATTACTTCGAGATCCAAACCAGCAAAAACCCAGGATCCGTTCAACAAGTATGAGAAGAATGCGAAAGTATGAGTCTGATGAGTGAAAATCCCCGGCCTAACCTAGACCTAACATGCGTTATCCTCAAGAGTATTGATCGAAACCAGGTTTAATCGACTGTTTCAGAGTGGTACCACACTACTACGTGACCCAATCCAGAAAAAACCCAGGATCTGTTCAACAAGTATGTGAAAAACGCGAAAGTATGAGCCTGATGATGGAAAATCCCAGACCTATCCCAGACCTAACTTGCGTTATCCTCTAAAATATTGATCGAAACCAGGTTTAATTGACTGTTTCTGTGTGGTACCACATTACTACGTGATACAATCCAGAAATAGCCCAGGATCTAGCCATGAAGTATGAGAAATATGCGAAAGTATGAGCCTGACGAGGGCAAATCCCAGACCTAACCTAGAGCTAACATGAATTATTCTCTAATATATTGATCGAAACCAGGTTTAATTGACTGTTTCAGTGTGGTCCCACATTACTACGTGATCCAAACCAGAAAAAACCCAGGATCCGTTCAACAAGTATGTGAAGAATGCGAAAGTATGAGCCTGATGAGAGCAAATCCCAGACCTAACCTAGACCTAACATGAATTATTCTCTAAAATATTGATCGAAACCAGGTTTAATTGACTGTTTCAGTGTGGTACCACATTACTACGTGATCCAAACCAGAAAAAGCCCAGGATCAGTTCAACAAGTATGTGAAAAACGCGAAAGTATGAGCCTGATGAGGGCGAATCCCAGACCTATGCCAGACCTAACTTGCGTTATCCTCTAAAATATTGATCGAAACCAGGTTTAATTGACTGTTTCAGCGTGGTACCACATTACTACGTGATACAATCCAGAAACAGCCCAGAAGCTAGCAATGAAGTATGAGAAATATGCGAAAGTATGAGCCTGATGATGGCAAATCCAAGACCTAACCCAAACCTAACATGAGTTATCCTCTAAAATATTTATCAAGACCAGGTTTAATTGAATGTTTCAGTGTGGTACCACATTACTACGTGAACCAAACCAGAAAAAACCCTGTATCTGTTCAACAAGTATGTGAAGTGTGCGAAAGTATGAGTCTGATGAGGGCAAATCCCAGACCTATCCCAGACCTAACATGCGTTATCCTCTAAAATGTTGATCCAAACCAGGTTTAATGGACTGTTTCAGCATGGTACCACACTACTACGTGATCCAAACCAGAAAAAACCCAGGATCTGTTCAACAAGTATGTGAAAAACGCGAAGGTATGAGCCTGATGTGGGCAAATCCCAGACCTATCCCAGACCTAACTTGCGTTGTCCTCTAAGATATTGATGGAAACCAGGTTTAATTGACTGTTTCAGTGTTGTACTTCATTACTACGTGATGCAATCCAGAAAAAGCCCAGGATCTAGCCATCAAGTATGAGAAATATGCGAAAGAATGAGCCTGATGAGAGCAAATCCCAGACCTAACCTAGACCTAACATGAATTATTCTCTAATATATTGATCGAAACCAGGTTTAGTTGACCGTTTCAGTGTGGCCCCACATTACTGCGTGATCCAAACCAGAAAAAACCCAGGATCCGTTCAACAAGTGTGTGAAGAATGCGAAAGTATGAGTCTGATGAGTGAAAATCCCCGGCCTAACCTAGACCTAACATGCGTTATCCTCAAAAATATTGATCGAAACCAGGTTTAATCGACTGTTTCAGTGTGGTACCACACTACTACGTGACCCAATCCAGAAAAAACCCAGGATCTGTTCAACAAGTATGTGAAAAACGCGAAAGTATGAGCCTGATGAGGGAAAATCCCAGACCTATCCCAGACCTAACTTGCGTTATCCTCAAAAATATTGATCGAAACCAGGTTTAATCGACTGTTTCAGTGTGGTACCGCACTACTACGTGACCCAATCCAGAAAAAACCCAGGATCTGTTCAACAAGTATGTGAAAAACGCGAAAGTATGAGCCTGATGTGGGCAAATCCCAGACCTATCCCAGACCTAACTTGCGTTGTCCTCTAAGATATTGATGGAAACCAGGTTTAATTGACTGTTTCAGTGTTGTACTTCATTACTACGTGATGCAATCCAGAAAAAGCCCAGGATCTAGCCATCAAGTATGAGAAATATGCGAAAGAATGAGCCTGATGAGAGCAAATCCCAGACCTAACCTAGACCTAACATGAATTATTCTCTAATATATTGATCGAAACCAGGTTTAGTTGACCGTTTCAGTGTGGCCCCACATTACTGCGTGATCCAAACCAGAAAAAACCCAGGATCCGTTCAACAAGTGTGTGAAGAATGCGAAAGTATGAGTCTGATGAGTGAAAATCCCCGGCCTAACCTAGACCTAACATGCGTTATCCTCAAAAATATTGATCGAAACCAGGTTTAATCGACTGTTTCAGTGTGGTACCGCACTACTACGTGACCCAATCCAGAAAAAACCCAGGATCCGTTCAACAAGTATGAGAAGAATGCGAAAGTATGAGTCAGATGAGTGAAAATCCCAGGCCTAACCTAGACCTAACATGAATTATTCTCTAAAATATTGATCAAAACTAGGTTTAATTGACTGTTTCAGTGTGGTACCACATTACTACGTGATCCAAACCAGAAAAAACCCAGGATCCGTTCAACAAGTATGAGAAGAATGCGAAAGTATGAGTCTGATGAGGGCAAATCCCAGACCTATCCCAGACCTAACATGCGTTATCCTCTAAAATATTTATCAAGACCAGGTTTAATTGATTGTTTCAGTGTGGTCCCACATTATTACGTGATCCAAACCAGAAAAAACCCAGGATCCGTTCAACAAGTATATGAAGAATGCGAAAGTATGAGTCTGATGAGTGAAAATCCCCGGCCTAACCTAGACCTAACATGCGTTATCCTCAAAAATATTGTTCGAAACCAGGTTTAATCGACTGTTTCAGTGTGGTACCACACTACTACGTGACCCAATCCAGAAAAAACCCAGGATCTGTTCAACAAGTATGTGAAAAACGCGAAAGTATGAGCCTGATGAGGGAAAATCCCAGACCTATCCCAGACCTAACTTGCGTTATCCTCAAAAATATTGATCGAAACCAGGTTTAATCGACTGTTTCAGTGTGGTACCACACTACTACGTGACCCAATCCAGAAAAAACCCAGGATCTGTTCAACAAGTATGTGAAAAACGCGAAAGTATGAGCCTGATGAGGGAAAATCCCAGACCTATCCCAGACCTAACTTGCGTTATCCTCAAAAATATTGATCGAAACCAGGTTTAATCGACTGTTTCAGTGTGGTACCACACTACTACGTGATCCAAACCAGAAAAAGCCCAGGATCAGTTCAACAAGTATGTGAAAAACGCGAAAGTATGAGCCTGATGAGGGCGAATCCCAGACCTATGCCAGACCTAACTTGCGTTATCCTCTAAAATATTGATCGAAACCAGGTTTAATCGACTGTTTCAGAGTGGTACCACACTACTACGTGTACCCAATCCAGAAAAAACCCAGGATCTGTTCAACAAGTATGTGAAAAACGCGAAAGTATGAGCCTGATGAGGGAAAATCCCAGACCTCTCCCAGACCTAACTTGCGTTATCCTCTAAAATATTGATCGAAACCAGGTTTAATTGACTGTTTCTGTGTGGTACCACATTACTACGTGATACAATCCAGAAATAGCCCAGGATCTAGCCATGAAGTATGAGAAATATGCGAAAGTATGAGCCTGACGAGGGCAAATCCTAGACCTAACCCAGACCTAACATGCGTTATCCTCTAAAATATTTATCAAGACCAGGTTTAATTGATTGTTTCTGTGTGGTCCCACATTACTTCGAGATCCAAACCAGCAAAAACCCAGGATCCGTTCAACAAGTATGAGAAGAATGCGAAAGTATGAGTCTGATGAGTGAAAATCCCCGGCCTAACCTAGACCTAACATGCGTTATCCTCAAAAATATTGATCGAAACCAGGTTTAATCGACTGTTTCAGTGTGGTACCGCACTACTACGTGACCCAATCCAGAAAAAACCCAGGATCCGTTCAACAAGTATGAGAATTATGCGAAAGTATGAGTCTGATGAGTGAAAATCCCAGGCCTAACCTAGACCTAACATGCGTTATCCTCTAAAATGTTGATCCAAACCAGGTTTAATGGACTGTTTCAGTGTGGTACCACACTAGTACGTGATCCAAACCAGAAAAAACCCAGGATCTGTTCAACAAGTATGTGAAAAACGCGAAAGTATGAGCCTGATGTGGGCAAATCCCAGACCTATCCCAGACCTAACTTGCGTTGTCCTCTAAGATATTGATGGAATCCAGGTTTAATTGACTGTTTCAGTGTTGTACTTCATTACTACGTGATGCAATCCAGAAAAAGGCCAGGATCTAGCCATCAAGTATGAGAAATATGCGAAAGTATGAGCCTGATGATGGCAAATCCAAGACCTAACCCAAACCTAACATGAGTTATCCTCTAAAATATTTATCAAGACCAGGTTTAATTGAATGTTTCAGTGTGGTACCACATTACTACGTGAACCAAACCAGAAAAAACCCTGTATCTGTTCAACAAGTATGTGAAGTGTGCGAAAGTATGAGTCTGATGAGGGCAAATCCCAGACCTATCCCAGACCTAACATGCGTTATCCTCTAAAATATTTATCAAGACCAGGTTTAATTGATTGTTTCAGTGTGGTCCCACATTATTACGTGATCCAAACCAGAAAAAACCCAGGATCCGTTCAACAACTATGTGAAGAATGCGAAAGTATGAGTCTGATGAGTGAAAATCCCTGACCTAACCTAGACCTAACATGCGTTATCCTCTAAAATGTTGATCCAAACCAGGTTTAATGGACTGTTTCAGTGTGGTACCACACTACTACGTGATCCAAACCAGAAAAAACCCAGGATCTGTTCAACAAGTATGTGAAAAACGCGAAGGTATGAGCCTGATGTGGGCAAATCCCAGACCTATCCCAGACCTAACTTGCGTTGTCCTCTAAGATATTGATGGAAACCAGGTTTAATTGACTGTTTCAGTGTTGTCCTTCATTACTACGTGATGCAATCCAGAAAAAGCCCAGGAGCTAGCCATCAAGTATGAGAAATATGCGAAAGAATGAGCCTGATGAGAGCAAATCCCAGACCTAACCTAGACCTAACATGCGTTATCCTCTAAAATGTTGATCCAAACCAGGTTTAATGGAGTGTTTCAGTGTGGTACCACACTACTACGTGATCCAAACCAGAAAAAACCCAGGATCCGTTCAACAAGTGTGTGAAGAATGCGAAAGTATGAGTCTGATGAGTGAAAATCCCCGGCCTAACCTAGACCTAACATGCGTTATCCTCAAAAATATTGTTCGAAACCAGGTTTAATCGACTGTTTCAGTGTGGTACCACACTACTACGTGACCCAATCCAGAAAAAACCCAGGATCTGTTCAACAAGTATGTGAAAAACGCGAAAGTATGAGCCTGATGAGGGAAAATCCCAGACCTATCCCAGACCTAACTTGCGTTATCCTCAAAAATATTGATCGAAACCAGGTTTAATCGACTGTTTCAGTGTGGTACCACACTACTACGTGATCCAAACCAGAAAAAGCCCAGGATCAGTTCAACAAGTATGTGAAAAACGCGAAAGTATGAGCCTGATGAGGGCGAATCCCAGACCTATGCCAGACCTAACTTGCGTTATCCTCTAAAATATTGATCGAAACCAGGTTTAATCGACTGTTTCGGAGTGGTACCACACTACTACGTGTACCCAATCCAGAAAAAACCCAGGATCTGTTCAACAAGTATGTGAAAAATGCGAAAGTATGAGCCTGATGAGGGAAAATCCCAGACCTATCCCAGACCTAACTTGCGTTATCCTCTAAAATATTGATCGAAACCAGGTTTAATTGACTGTTTCTGTGTGGTACCACATTACTACGTGATACAATCCAGAAATAGCCCAGGATCTAGCCATGAAGTATGAGAAATATGCGAAAGTATGAGCCTGACGAGGGCAAATCCTAGACCTAACCCAGACCTAACATGCGTTATCCTCTAAAATATTTATCAAGACCAGGTTTAATTGATTGTTTCTGTGTGGTCCCACATTACTTCGAGATCCAAACCAGCAAAAACCCAGGATCCGTTCAACAAGTATGAGAAGAATGCGAAAGTATGAGTCTGATGAGTGAAAATCCCCGGCCTAACCTAGACCTAACATGCGTTATCCTCATGAATATTGATCGAAACCAGGTTTAATCGACTGCTTCAGAGTGGTACCACACTACTACGTGACCCAATCCAGAAAAAACCCAGGATCAGTTCAACAAGTATGTGAAAAACGCGAAAGTATGAGCCTGATGAGGGCGAATCCCAGACCTATGCCAGACCTAACTTGCGTTATCCTCTAAAATATTGATCGAAACCAGGTTTAATTGACTGTTTCAGCGTGGTACCACATTACTACGTGATACAATCCAGAAACAGCCCAGAAGCTAGCAATGAAGTATGAGATATATGCGAAAGTATGAGCCTGATGATGGCAAATCCAAGACCTAACCCAAACCTAACATGAGTTATCCTCTAAAATATTTATCAAGACCAGGTTTAATTGAATGTTTCAGTGTGGTACCACATTACTACGTGAACCAAACCAGAAAAAACCCTGTATCTGTTCAACAAGTATGTGAAGTGTGCGAAAGTATGAGTCTGATGAGGGCAAATCCCAGACCTATCCCAGACCTAAGATGCGTTATCCTCTAAAATATTTATCAAGACCAGGTTTAATTGATTGTTTCAGAGTGGTCCCACATTATTACGTGATCCAAACCAGAAAAAACCCAGGATCCGTTCAACAAGTATGTGAAGAATGCGAAAGTATGAGTCTGATGAGTGAAAATCCCTGACCTAACCTAGACCTAACATACGTTATCCTCTAAAATGTTGATCCAAACCAGGTTTAATGGACTGTTTCAGCATGGTACCACACTACTACGTGATCCAAACCAGAAAAAACCCAGGATCTGTTCAACAAGTATATGAAAAACGCGAAGGTATGAGCCTGATGTGGGCAAATCCCAGACCTATCCCAGACCTAACTTGCGTTGTCCTCTAAGATATTGATGGCAACCAGGTTTAATTGACTGTTTCAGTGTTGTACTTCATTACTACGTGATGCAATCCAGAAAAAGCCCAGGATCTAGCCATCAAGTATGAGAAATATGCGAAAGAATGAGCCTGATGAGAGCAAATCCCAGACCTAACCTAGACCTAACATGAATTATTCTCTAATATATTGATCGAAACCAGGTTTAGTTGACCGTTTCAGTGTGGCCCCACATTACTGCGTGATCCAAACCAGAAAAAACCCAGGATCCGTTCAACAAGTGTGTGAAGAATGCGAAAGTATGACTCTGATGAGTGAAAATCCCCGGCCTAACCTAGACCTAACATGCGTTATCCTCAAAAATATTGATCGAAACCAGGTTTAATCGACTGTTTCAGTGTGGTACCACACTACTACGTGACCCAATCCAGAAAAAACCCAGGATCTGTTCAACAAGTATGTGAAAAACGCGAAAGTATGAGCCTGATGAGGAAAAATCCCAGACCTATCCCAGACCTAACTTGCGTTATCCTCAAAAATATTGATCGAAACCAGGTTTAATCGACTGTTTCAGTGTGGCACAGCACTACTACGTGACCCAATCCAGAAAAAACCCAGGATCCGTTCAACAAGTATGAGAAGAATGCGAAAGTATGAGTCTGATGAGTGAAAATCCCAGGCCTAACCTAGACCTAACATGAATTATTCTCTTAAATATTGATCAAAACTAGGTTTAATTGACTGTTTCAGTGTGGTACCACATTACTACGTGATCCAAACCAGAAAAAACCCAGGATCCGTTCAACAAGTATGAGAAGAATGCGAAAGTATGAGTCTGATGAGTGAAAATCCCAGGCCTAACCTAGACCTAACATGCGTTATCCTCAAAAATATTGATCGAAACCAGGTTTAATCGACTGTTTCAGTGTGGTACCACACTACTACGTGACCCAATCCAGAAAAAACCCAGGATCTGTTCAACAAGTATGTGAAAAACGCGAAAGTATGAGCCTGATGTGGGCAAATCCCAGACCTATCCCAGACCTAACTTGCGTTGTCCTCTAAGATATTGATGGAAACCAGGTTTAATTGACTGTTTCAGTGTTGTACTTCATTACTACGTGATGCAATCCAGAAAAAGCCCAGGATCTAGCCATCAAGTATGAGAAATATGCGAAAGAATGAGCCTGATGAGAGCAAATCCCGGACCTAACCTAGACCTAACATGAATTATTCTCTAATATATTGATCGAAACAAGGTTTAGTTGACTGTTTCAGTGTGGTCCCACATTACTACGTGATCCAAACCAGAAACAACCCAGGATCCGTTCAACAAGTATGTGAAGAATGCGAAAGTATGAGTCTGATGAGTGAAAATCCCAGGCCTAACCTAGACCTAACATGCGTTATCCTCAAAAATATTGATCGAAACCTGGCTTAATCGACTGTTTCAGTGTGGTACCACATTACTATGCGATCCAAACCAGAAAATAACACAGGATCTGCCAAACGAGTATCTGAAGTGTGCGAAAGTATGAGCCTGATGAGAGCAAATCCCAGACCTAACCTAGACCTAACATGAATTATTCTCTAAAATATTGATCGAAACCAGGTTTAATTGACTGTTTCAGTGTGGTACCACATTACTACGTGATCCAAACCAGAAAAAGCCCAGGATCAGTTCAACAAGTATGTGAAAAACGCGAAAGTATGAGCCTGATGAGGGCGAATCCCAGACCTATGCCAGACCTAACTTGCGTTATCCTCTAAAATATTGATCGAAACCAGGTTTAATTGACTGTTTCAGCGTGGTACCCCATTACTACGTGATACAATCCAGAAACAGCCCAGAAGCTAGCCATGAAGTATGAGAAATATGCGAAAGTATGAGCCTGATGATGGCAAATCCAAGACCTAACCCAAACCTAACATGAGTTATCCTCTAAAATATTTATCAAGACCAGGTTTAATTGATTGTTTCAGTGTGGTCCCACATTATTACGTGATCCAAACCAGAAAAAACCCAGGATCCGTTCAACAAGTATGTGAAGAATGCGAAAGTATGAGTCTGATGAGTGAAAATCCCTGACCTAACCTAGACCTAACATGCGTTATCCTCTAAAATGTTGATCCAAACCAGGTTTAATGGACTGTTTCAGTGTGGTACCACACTACTACGTGATCCAAACCAGAAAAAACCCAGGATCTGTTCAACAAGTATGTGAAAAACGCGAAGGTATGAGCCTGATGTGGGCAAATCCCCGACCTATCCCAGACCTAACTTGCGTTGTCCTCTAAGATATTGATGGAAACGAGGTTTAATTGACTGTTTCAGTGTTGTACTTCATTACTACGTGATGCAATCCAGAAAAAGCCCAGGATCTAGCCATCAAGTATGAGAAATATGCGAAAGAATGAGCCTGATGAGAGCAAATCCCAGACCTAACCTAGACCTAACATGAATTATTCTCTAATATATTGATCGAAACCAGGTTTAGCTAACCGTTTCAGTGTGGCCCCACATTACTGCGTGATCCAAACCAGAAAAAACCCAGGATCCGTTCAACAAGTGTGTGAAGAATGCGAAAGTATGAGTCTGATGAGTGAAAATCCCCGGCCTAACCTAGTCCTAACATGCGTTATCCTCAAAAATATTGAACGAAACCAGGTTTAATCGACTGTTTCAGTGTGGTACCACACTACTACGTGACCCAATCCAGAAAAAACCCAGGATCTGTTCAACAAGTATGTGAAAAACGCGAAAGTATGAGCCTGATGAGGGAAAATACCAGACCTATCCCAGACCTAACTTGCGTTATCCTCAAAAATATTGATCGAAACCAGGTTTAATCGACTGTTTCAGTGTGGTACCGCACTACTACGTGACCCAATCCAGAAAAAACCCAGGATCCGTTCAACAAGTATGAGAAGAATGCGAAAGTATGAATCTGGTGAGTGAAAATCCCAGGCCTAACCTAGACCTAACATGCGTTATCCTCTAAAATGTTGATCCAAACCAGGTTTAATGGACTGTTTCAGTGTGGTACCACACTAGTACGTGATCCAAACCAGAAAAAACCCAGGATCTGTTCAACAAGTATGTGAAAAACGCGAAAGTATGAGCCTGATGTGGGCAAATCCCAGACCTATCCCAGACCTAACTTGCGTTGTCCTCTAAGATATTGATGGAATCCAGGTTTAATTGACTGTTTCAGTGTTGTACTTCATTACTACGTGATGCAATCCAGAAAAAGGCCAGGATCTAGCCATCAAGTATGAGAAATATGCGAAAGAATGAGCCTGATGAGAGCAAATCCCAGACCAAACCTAGACCTAACATGAATTATTCTCTAAAATATTGATCAAAACCAGGTTTAATTGATTGTTTCAGTGTGGTCCCACATTATTACGTGATCCAAACCAGAAAAAACCCAGGATCCGTTCAACAAGTATGTGAAGAATGCGAAAGTATGAGTCTGATGAGTGAAAATCCCTGACCTAACCTAGACCTAACATGCGTTATCCTCTAAAATGTTGATCCAAACCAGGTTTAATGGACTGTTTCAGTGTGGTACCACACTACTACGTGATCCAAACCAGAAAAAACCCAGGATCTGTTCAACAAGTATGTGAAAAACGCGAAGGTATGAGCCTGATGTGGGCAAATCCCAGACCTATCCCAGACCTAACTTGCGTTGTCCTCTAAGATATTGATGGAAACCAGGTTTAATTGACTGTTTCAGTGTTGTACTTCATTACTACGTGATGCAATCCAGAAAAAGCCCAGGATCTATCCATCAAGTATGAGAAATATGCGAAAGAATGAGCCTGATGAGAGCAAATCCCAGACCTAACCTAGACATAACATGCGTTATCCTCTAAAATGTTGATCCAAACCAGGTTTAATGGAGTGTTTCAGTGTGGTACCACACTACTACGTGATCCAAACCAGAAAAAACCCAGGATCTGTTCAACAAGTATGTGAAAAACGCGAAAGTATGAGTCTGATGAGTGAAAATCCCAGACCTAACTTAGACCTAACATGCGTTATCCCCTAAAATGTTGATCCAAACCAGGTTTAATGGACTGTTTCAGTGTGGTACCACACTACTACGTGATCCAAACCAGAAAAAGCCCAGGATCAGTTCAACAAGTATGTGAAAAACGCGAAAGTATGAGCCTGATGAGGGCGAATCCCAGACCTATGCCAGACCTAACTTGCGTTATCCTCTAAAATATTGATCGAAACCAGGTTTAATTGACTGTTTCAGCGTGGTACCACATTACTACGTGATACAATCCAGAAACAGCCCAGAATCTAGCCATGAAGTATGAGAAATATGCGAAAGTATGAGCCTGATGATGGCATATCCAAGACCTAACCCAAACCTAACATGAGTTATCCTCTAAAATATTTATCAAGACCAGGTTTAATTGAATGTTTCAGTGTGGTACCACATTACTACGTGAACCAAACCAGAAAAAACCCTGTATCTGTTCAACAAGTATGTGAAGTGTGCGAAAGTATGAGTCTGATGAGGGCAAATCCCAGACCTATCCCAGACCTAACATGCGTTATCCTCTAAAATATTTATCAAGACCAGGTTTAATTGATTGTTTCAGTGTGGTCCCACATTATTACGTGATCCAAACCAGAAAAAACCCAGGATCCGTTCAACAAGTATGTGAAGAATGCGAAAGTATGAGTCTGATGAGTGAAAATCCCTGACCTAACCTAGACCTAACATGCGTTATCCTCTAAAATGTTGATCCAAACCAGGTTTAATGGACTGTTTCAGTGTGGTACCACACTACTACGTGATCCAAACCAGAAAAAACCCAGGATCTGTTCAACAAGTATGTGAAAAACGCGAAGGTATGAGCCTGATGTGGGCAAATCCCAGACCTATCCCAGACCTAACTTGCGTTGTCCTCTAAGATATTGATGGGAACCAGGTTTAATTGACTGTTTCAGTGTTGTACTTCATTACTACGTGATGCAATCCAGAAAAAGCCCAGGATCTAGCCATCAAGTATGAGAAATATGCGAAAGAATGAGCCTGATGAGAGCAAATCCCAGACCTAACCTAGACCTAACATGCGTTATCCTCTAAAATGTTGATCCAAACCAGGTTTAATGCAGTGTTTCAGTGTGGTACCACACTACTACGTGATCCAAACCAGAAAAAACCCAGGATCCGTTCAACAAGTGTGTGAAGAATGCGAAAGTATGAGTCTGATGAGTGAAAATCCCCGGCCTAACCTAGACCTAACATGCGTTATCCTCAAAAATATTGATCGAAACCAGGTTTAATCGACTGTTTCAGTGTGGTACCACACTACTACGTGACCCAATCCAGAAAAAACCCAGGATCTGTTCAACAAGTATGTGAAAAACGCGAAAGTATGAGCCTGATGAGGGAAAATCCCAGACCTATCCCAGACCTAACTTGCGTTATCCCCAAAAATATTGATCGAAACCAGGTTTAATCGACTGTTTCAGTGTGGTACCGCACTACTACGTGACCCAATCCAGAAAAAACCCAGGATCCGTTCAACAAGTATGAGAAGAATGCGAAAGTATGAGTCTGATGAGTGAAAATCCCAGGCCTAACCTAGACCTAACATGCGTTATCCTCAAAAATATTGATCGAAACCTGGTTTAATCGACAGTTTCAGTGTGGTACCACATTACTATGCGATCCAAACCAGAAGATAACCCAGGAGCTGTTCAACGAGTATGTGAAAAACGCGAAAGTATGAGCTTGATGAGGGAAAATCCCAGACCTATCCCAGACCTAACTTGCGTTATCCTCAAAAATATTGATCGAAACCAGGTTTAATCGACTGTTTCAGTGTGGTACCGCACTACTACGTGACCCAATCCAGAAAAAACCCAGGATCCGTTCAACAAGTATGAGAAGAATGCGAAAGTATGAGTCTGATGAGTGAAAATCCCAGGCCTAACCTAGACCTAACATGCGTTATCCTCAAAAATATTGATCGAAACCTGGTTTAATCGACAGTTTCAGTGTGGTACCACATTACTATGCTATCCAAACCAGAAGATAACCCAGGAGCTGTTCAACGAGTATGTGAAAAACGCGAAAGTATGAGCCTGATGTGGGCTAATCCCAGACCTATCCCAGACCTAACTTGCGTTGTCCTCTAAGATATTGATGGAATCCAGGTTTAATTGACTGTTTCAGTGTTGTACTTCATTACTACGTGATGCAATCCAGAAAAAGGCCAGGATCTAGCCATCAAGTATGAGAAATATGCGAAAGAATGAGCCTGATGAGAGCAAATCCCAGACCTAACCTAGACCTAACATGAATTATTCTCTAAAATATTGTTCAAAACCAGGTTTAATTGACTGTTTCAGTGTGGTACCACATTACTACGTGATCCAAACCAGAAACAACCCAGGATCCGTTCAACAAGTATGTGAAGAATGCGAAAGTATGAGTCTGATGAGTGAAAATCCCAGGCCTAACCTAGACCTAACATGCGTTATCCTCAAAAATATTGATCGAAACCTGGCTTAATCGACTGTTTCAGTGTGGTACCACACTACTACGTGACCCAATCCAGAAAAAACCCAGGATCTGTTCAACAAGTATGTGAAAAACGCGAAAGTATGAGCCTGATGAGGGAAAATCCCAGACCTATCCCAGACCTAACATGCGTTATCCTCTAAAATGTTGATCCAAACCAGGTTTAATGGAGTGTTTCAGTGTGGTACCGCACTACTACGTGACCCAATCCAGAAAAAACCCAGGATCCGTTCAACAAGTATGAGAAGAATGCGAAAGTATGAGTCTGATGTGTGAAAATCCCAGACCTATGCCAGACCTAACTTGCGTTATCCTCAAAAATATTGATCGAAACCAGGTTTAATCGACAGCTTCAGTGTGGTACCACATTACTATGCGATCCAAACCAGAAGATAACCCAGGAGCTGTTCAACGAGTATGTGAAGAATGCGAAAGTATGAGTCTGATGAGTGAAAATCCCAGGCCTAACCTAGACCTAACATGCGTTATCCTCAAAAATGTTGATCGAAACCTGGCTTAATCGACTGTTTCAGTGTGGTACCACATTACTATGCGATCCAAACCAGAAAATAACACAGGATCTGCCAAACGAGTATCTGAAGTGTGCGAAAGTATGAGCCTGATGAGAGCAAATCCCAGACCTAACCTAGACCTAACATGAATTATTCTCTAAAATATTGATCGAAACCAGGTTTAATTGACTGTTTCAGTGTGGTACCACATTACTACGTGATCCAAACCAGAAAAAGCCCAGGATCAGTTCAACAAGTATGTGAAAAACGCGAAAGTATGAGCCTGATGAGGGCGAATCCCAGACCTATGCCAGACATAACTTGCGTTATCCTCTAAAATATTTATCAAGACCAGGTTTAATTGATTGTTTCAGTGTGGTACCACATTACTACGTGATACAATCCAGAAACAGCCCAGAATCTAGCCATGAAGTATCAGAAATATGCGAAAGTATGAGCCTGATGATGGCAAATCCAAGACCTAACCCAAACCTAACATGAGTTATCCTCTAAAATATTTATCAAGACCAGGTTTAATTGAATGTTTCAGTGTGGTACCACATTACTACGTGAACCAAACCAGAAAAAACCCTGTATCTGTTCAACAAGTATGTGAAGAATGCGAAAGTATGAGTCTGATGAGTGAAAATCCCTGACCTAACCTAGACCTAACATGCGTTATCCTCTAAAATGTTGATCCAAACCAGGTTTAATGGACTGTTTCAGTGTGGTACCACACTACTACGTGATCCAAACCAGAAAATACCCAGGATCTGTTCAACAAGTATGTGAAAAACGCGAAGGTATGAGCCTGATGTGGGCAAATCCCAGACCTATCCCAGACCTAACTTGCGTTGTCCTCTAAGATATTGATGGAAACCAGGTTTAATTGACTGTTTCAGTGTTGTAGCTTCATTACTACGTGATGCAATCCAGAAAAAGCCCAGGATCTAGCCATCAAGTATGAGAAATATGCGAAAGAATGAGCCTGATGAGAGCAAATCCCAGACCTAACCTAGACCTAACATGAATTATTCTCTAATATATTGATCGAAACCAGGTTTAGTTGACCGTTTCAGTGTGGCCCCACATTACTGCGTGATCCAATCCAGAAAAAACCCAGGATCCGTTCAACAAGTATGAGAAGAATGCGAAAGTATGAGCCTGATGAGTGAAAATCCCAGGCCTAACCTAGACCTAACATGCGTTATCCTCAAAAATATTGATCGAAACCTGGTTTAATCGACTGTTTCAGTGTGGTACCACATTACTATGCGATTCAAACCAGAAGATAACCCAGGAGCTGTTCAACGAGTATGTGAAAAACGCGAAAGTATGAGCCTGATGTGGGCAAATCCCAGACCTATCCCAGACCTAACTTGCGTTGTCCTCTAAGATATTGATGGAATCCAGGTTTAATTGACTGTTTCAGTGTTGTACTTCATTACTACGTGATGCAATCCAGAAAAAGGCCAGGATCTAGCCGTCAAGTATGAGAAATATGCGAAAGAATGAGCCTGATGAGAGCAAATCCCAGACCTAACCTAGACCTAACATGAATTATTCTCTAATATATTGATCGAAACCAGGTTTAATTGACTGTTTCAGTGTGGTCCCACATTACGACGTGTTCCAAACCAGAAAAAACCCAGGATCCGTTCAACAAGTATGTGAATAATGCGAAAGTATGAGTCTGATGAGTGAAAATCCCAGGCCTAACCTAGACCTAACATGCGTTATCCTCAAAAATATTGATCGAAACCTGGTTTAATCGACTGTTTCAGTGTGGTACCACATTACTATGCGATCCAAACCAGAAAATAACACAGGATCTGTCAAACGAGTATGTGAAGTGTGCGAAAGTATGAGCCTGATGAGAGCAAATCCCAGACCTAACCTAGACCTAACATGAATTATTCTCTAAAATATTGATCGAATCCAGGTTTAATTGACTGTTTCAGTGTGGTACCACATTACTACGTGATACAAACCAGAAAAAGCCCAGGATCAGTTCAACAAGTATGTGAAAAACGCGAAAGTATGAGCCTGATGAGGGCGAATCCCAGACCTATGCCAGACCTAACATGCGTTATCCTCAAAAATATTGATGGAAACCAGGTTTAATTGACTGTTTCATCGTGGTACCACATTACTACGTGATACAATCCTGAAATAGCCCAGGATCTGTTCAACAAGTATGTGAAAAATGCGAAAGTATGATCCTGATGAGGGCAAATCCCAGACCCATCCCAGACCTAACTTGGGTTGTCCTCTAAGATATTGATGGAATCCAGGTTTAATTGACTGTTTCAGTGTTGTACTTCATTACTACGTGATGCAATCCAGAAAAAGGCCAGGATCTAGCCATCAAGTATGAGAAATATTCGAAAGTATGACCCTGAAGAGGGCAAATCCCAGACCTATCCCAGACCTAACTTGTGTTGTCCTCTAAAATATTGATCGAAACCAGTATGAGCCTGATAAGGGCGAATCCCAGACCTATCTCAGACCTAACTTGCGTTATCCTCTAAAATATTCATCGAAACCAGGTTTAATTGACTGTTTCAGCGTGGTACCACATTACTACGTGATACAATCCAGAAATAGCCCAGGATCTGTTCAACAAGTATGTGAAAAACGCGAAAGTATGAGCCTGATGAGGGAAAATCCCAGACCTATCCCAGACCTAACTTGCGTTATCCTCAAAAATATTGATCGAAACCAGGTTTAATCGACTGTTTCAGTGTGGTACCGCACTACTACGTGACCCAATCCAGAAAAAACCCAGGATCCGTTCAACAAGTATGAGAAGAATGCGAAAGTATGAATCTGGTGAGTGAAAATCCCAGGCCTAACCTAGACCTAACATGCGTTATCCTCTAAAATGTTGATCCAAACCAGGTTTAATGGACTGTTTCAGTGTGGTACCACGCTAGTACGTGATCCAAACCAGAAAAAACCCAGGATCTGTTCAACAAGTATGTGAAAAACGCGAAAGTATGAGCCTGATGTGGGCAAATCCCAGACCTATCCCAGACCTAACTTGCGTTGTCCTCTAAGATATTGATGGAATCCAGGTTTAATTGACTGTTTCAGTGTTGTACTTCATTACTACGTGATGCAATCCAGAAAAAGGCCAGGATCTAGCCATCAAGTATGAGAAATATGCGAAAGAATGAGCCTGATGAGAGCAAATCCCAGACCAAACCTAGACCTAACATGAATTATTCTCTAAAATATTGATCAAAACCAGGTTTAATTGATTGTTTCAGTGTGGTCCCACATTATTACGTGATCCAAACCAGAAAAAACCCAGGATCCGTTCAACAAGTATGTGAAGAATGCGAAAGTATGAGTCTGATGAGTGAAAATCCCTGACCTAACCTAGACCTAACATGCGTTATCCTCTAAAATGTTGATCCAAACCAGGTTTAATGGACTGTTTCAGTGTGGTACCACACTACTACGTGATCCAAACCAGAAAAAACCCAGGATCTGTTCAACAAGTATGTGAAAAACGCGAAGGTATGAGCCTGATGTGGACAAATCCCAGACCTATCCCAGACCTAACTTGCGTTGTCCTCTAAGATATTGATGGAAACCAGGTTTAATTGACTGTTTCAGTGTTGTACTTCATTACTACGTGATGCAATCCAGAAAAAGCCCAGGATCTATCCATCAAGTATGAGAAATATGCGAAAGAATGAGCCTGATGAGAGCAAATCCCAGACCTAACCTAGACCTAACATGCGTTATCCTCTAAAATGTTGATCCAAACCAGGTTTAATGGAGTGTTTCAGTGTGGTACCACACTACTACGTGATCCAAACCAGAAAAAACCCAGGATCTGTTCAACAAGTATGTGAAAAACGCGAAAGTATGAGTCTGATGAGTGAAAATCCCAGACCTAACTTAGACCTAACATGCGTTATCCCCTAAAATGTTGATCCAAACCAGGTTTAATGGACTGTTTCAGTGTGGTACCACACTACTACGTGATCCAAACCAGAAAAAGCCCAGGATCAGTTCAACAAGTATGTGAAAAACGCGAAAGTATGAGCCTGATGAGGGCGAATCCCAGACCTATGCCAGACCTAACTTGCGTTATCCTCTAAAATATTGATCGAAACCAGGTTTAATTGACTGTTTCAGCGTGGTACCACATTACTACGTGATACAATCCAGAAACAGCCCAGAATCTAGCCATGAAGTATGAGAAATATGCGAAAGTATGAGCCTGATGATGGCATATCCAAGACCTAACCCAAACCTAACATGAGTTATCCTCTAAAATATTTATCAAGACCAGGTTTAATTGAATGTTTCAGTGTGGTACCACATTACTACGTGAACCAAACCAGAAAAAACCCTGTATCTGTTCAACAAGTATGTGAAGTGTGCGAAAGTATGAGTCTGATGAGGGCAAATCCCAGACCTATCCCAGACCTAACATGCGTTATCCTCTAAAATATTTATCAAGACCAGGTTTAATTGATTGTTTCAGTGTGGTCCCACATTATTACGTGATCCAAACCAGAAAAAACCCAGGATCCGTTCAACAAGTATGTGAAGAATGCGAAAGTATGAGTCTGATGAGTGAAAATCCCTGACCTAACCTAGACCTAACATGCGTTATCCTCTAAAATGTTGATCCAAACCAGGTTTAATGGACTGTTTCAGTGTGGTACCACACTACTACGTGATCCAAACCAGAAAAAACCCAGGATCTGTTCAACGAGTATGTGAAAAACGCGAAGGTATGAGCCTGATGTGGGCAAATCCCAGACCTATCCCAGACCTAACTTGCGTTGTCCTCTAAGATATTGATGGGAACCAGGTTTAATTGACTGTTTCAGTGTTGTACTTCATTACTACGTGATGCAATCCAGAAAAAGCCCAGGATCTAGCCATCAAGTATGAGAAATATGCGAAAGAATGAGCCTGATGAGAGCAAATCCCAGACCTAACCTAGACCTAACATGCGTTATCCTCTAAAATGTTGATCCAAACCAGGTTTAATGCAGTGTTTCAGTGTGGTACCACACTACTACGTGATCCAAACCAGAAAAAACCCAGGATCCGTTCAACAAGTGTGTGAAGAATGCGAAAGTATGAGTCTGATGAGTGAAAATCCCCGGCCTAACCTAGACCTAACATGCGTTATCCTCAAAAATATTGTTCGAAACCAGGTTTAATCGACTGTTTCAGTGTGGTACCACACTACTACGTGACCCAATCCAGAAAAAACCCAGGATCTGTTCAACAAGTATGTGAAAAACGCGAAAGTATGAGCCTGATGAGGGAAAATCCCAGACCTATCCCAGACCTAACTTGCGTTATCCCCAAAAATATTGATCGAAACCAGGTTTAATCGACTGTTTCAGTGTGGTACCGCACTACTACGTGACCCAATCCAGAAAAAACCCAGGATCCGTTCAACAAGTATGAGAAGAATGCGAAAGTATGAGTCTGATGAGTGAAAATCCCAGGCCTAACCTAGACCTAACATGCGTTATCCTCAAAAATATTGATCGAAACCTGGTTTAATCGACAGTTTCAGTGTGGTACCACATTACTATGCGATCCAAACCAGAAGATAACCCAGGAGCTGTTCAACGAGTATGTGAAAAACGCGAAAGTATGAGCCTGATGAGGGAAAATCCCAGACCTATCCCAGACCTAACTTGCGTTATCCTCTAAAATGTTGATCCAAACCAGGTTTAATGGAGTGTTTCAGTGTGGTACCACACTACTACGTGATCCAAACCAGAAAAAACCCAGGATCCGTTCAACAAGTGTGTGAAAAACGCGAAAGTATGAGCCTGATGAGACCAAATCCCAGACCTAACCTAGACCTAACATGAATTATTCTCTAAAATATTGATCAAAACCAGGTTTAATTGACTGTTTCAGTGTGGTACCACATTACTACGTGATCCAAACCAGAAAAAACACAGGATCCGTTCAACAAGTATGAGAAGAATGCGAAAGTATGAGTCTGATGAGTGAAAATCCCAGGCCTAACCTAGACCTAACATGCGTTATCCTCAAAAATATTGATCGAAACCTGGTTTAATCGACTGTTTCAGTGTGGTACCACATTACTATGCGATCCAAACCAGAAAATAACCCAGGATCTGTTCAACGAGTATGTGAAGTGTGCGAAAGTATGAGTCTGATGAGGGCAAATCCCAGACCTATCCCAGACCTAACATGCGTTATCCTCTAAAATATTGATCGAAACCAGGTTTAATCGACTGTTTCAGTGTGGTCCCACATTACTACGTGATCCAAACCAGAAACAACCCAGGATCCGTTCAACAAGTATGTGAAGAATGCGAAAGTATGAGTCTGATGAGACCAAATCCCAGACCTAACCTAGACCTAACATGAATTATTCTCTAAAATATTGATCAAAACCAGGTTTAATTGACTGTTTCAGTGTGGTACCACATTACTACGTGATCCAAACCAGAAAAAACCCAGGATCAGTTCAACAAGTATGTGAAAAACGCGAAAGTATGAGCCTGATGAGGGCGAATCCCAGACCTATGCCAGACCTAACTTGCGTTATCCTCTAAAATATTGATCGAAACCAGGTTTAATTGACTGTTTCAGCGTGGTACCACATTACTACGTGATACAATCCAGAAACAGCCCAGAATCTAGCCATGAAGTATGAGAAATATGCGAAAGTATGAGCCTGATGATGGCATATCCAAGACCTAACCCAAACCTAACATGAGTTATCCTCTAAAATATTTATCAAGACCAGGTTTAATTGAATGTTTCAGTGTGGTACCACATTACTACGTGAACCAAACCAGAAAAAACCCTGTATCTGTTCAACAAGTATGTGAAGTGTGCGAAATTATGAGTCTGATGAGGGCAAATCCCAGACCTATCCCAGACCTAACATGCGTTATCCTCTAAAATATTTATCAAGACCAGGTTTAATTGATTGTTTCAGTGTGGTCCCACATTATTACGTGATCCAAACCAGAAAAAACCCAGGATCCGTTCAACAAGTATGTGAAGAATGCGAAAGTATGAGTCTGATGAGTGAAAATCCCTGACCTAACCTAGACCTAACATGCGTTATCCTCTAAAATGTTGATCCAAACCAGGTTTAATGGACTGTTTCAGTGTGGTACCACACTACTACGTGATCCAAACCAGAAAAAACCCAGGATCTGTTCAACAAGTATGTGAAAAACGCGAAGGTATGAGCCTGATGTGGGCAAATCCCAGACCTATCCCAGACCTAACTTGCGTTGTCCTCTAAGATATTGATGGGAACCAGGTTTAATTGACTGTTTCAGTGTTGTACTTCATTACTACGTGATGCAATCCAGAAAAAGCCCAGGATCTAGCCATCAAGTATGAGAAATATGCGAAAGAATGAGCCTGATGAGAGCAAATCCCAGACCTAACCTAGACCTAACATGCGTTATCCTCTAAAATGTTGATCCAAACCAGGTTTAATGCAGTGTTTCAGTGTGGTACCACACTACTACGTGATCCAAACCAGAAAAAACCCAGGATCCGTTCAACAAGTGTGTGAAGAATGCGAAAGTATGAGTCTGATGAGTGAAAATCCCCGGCCTAACCTAGACCTAACATGCGTTATCCTCAAAAATATTGTTCGAAACCAGGTTTAATCGACTGTTTCAGTGTGGTACCACACCACTACGTGACCCAATCCAGAAAAAACCCAGGATCTGTTCAACAAGTATGTGAAAAACGCGAAAGTATGAGCCTGATGAGGGAAAATCCCAGACCTATCCCAGACCTAACTTGCGTTATCCCCAAAAATATTGATCGAAACCAGGTTTAATCGACTGTTTCAGTGTGGTACCGCACTACTACGTGACCCAATCCAGAAAAAACCCAGGATCCGTTCAACAAGTATGAGAAGAATGCGAAAGTATGAGTCTGATGAGTGAAAATCCCAGGCCTAACCTAGACCTAACATGCGTTATCCTCAAAAATATTGATCGAAACCTGGTTTAATCGACAGTTTCAGTGTGGTACCACATTACTATGCGATCCAAACCAGAAGATAACCCAGGAGCTGTTCAACGAGTATGTGAAAAACGCGAAAGTATAAGCCGTATGAGGGAAAATCCCAGACCTATCCCAGACCTAACTTGCGTTATCCTCTAAAATGTTGATCCAAACCAGGTTTAATGGAGTGTTTCAGTGTGGTACCACACTACTACGTGATCCAAACCAGAAAAAACCCAGGATCCGTTCAACAAGTGTGTGAAGAATGCGAAAGTATGAGTCTGATGAGTGAAAATCCCCGGCCAAACCTAGACCTAACATGCGTTATCCTCAAAAATATTGATCGAAACCAGGTTTAATCGACTGTTTCAGTGTGGTACCACACTACTACGTGACCCAATCCAGAAAAAACCCAGGATCTGTTCAACAAGTATGTGAAAAACGCGAAAGTATGAGCCTGATGAGACCAAATCCCAGACCTAACCTAGACCTAACATGAATTATTCTCTAAAATATTGATCAAAACCAGGTTTAATTGACTGTTTCAGTGTGGTACCACATTACTACGTGATCCAAACCAGAAAAAACCCAGGATCCGTTCAACAAGTATGAGAAGAATGCGAAAGTATGAGTCTGATGAGTGAAAATCCCAGGCCTAACCTAGACCTAACATGCGTTATCCTCAAAAATATTGATCGAAACCTGGTTTAATCGACTGTTTCAGTGTGGTACCACATTACTATGCGATCCAAACCAGAAAATAACCCAGGATCTGTTCAACGAGTATGTGAAGTGTGCGAAAGTATGAGTCTGATGAGGGCAAATCCCAGACCTATCCCAGACCTAACATGCGTTATCCTCTAAAATATTGATCGAAACCAGGTTTAATCGACTGTTTCAGTGTGGTCCCACATTACTACGTGATCCAAACCAGAAACAACCCAGGATCCGTTCAACAAGTATGTGAAGAATGCGAAAGTATGAGTCTGATGAGTGAAAATCCCAGGCCTAACCTAGACCTAACATGCGTTATCCTCAAAAATATTGATCGAAACCTGGCTTAATCGACTGTTTCAGTGTGGTACCACATTACTATGCGATCCAAACCAGAAAATAACACAGGATCTGCCAAACGAGTATCTGAAGTGTGCGAAAGTATGAGCCTGATGAGAGCAAATCCCAGACCTAACCTAGACCTAACATGAATTATTCTCTAAAATATTGATCGAAACCAGGTTTAATCGACTGTTTCAGGGTGGTACCACATTACTACGTGATCCAAACCAGAAAAAGCCCAGGATCAGTTCAACAAGTATGTGAAAAACGCGAAAGTATGAGCCTGATGAGGGCGAATCCCAGACCTATGCCAGACCTAACTTGCGTTATCCTCAAAAATATTGATCGAAGCCAGGTTTAATCGACTGTTTCAGTGTGGTACCACACTACTACGTGACCCAATCCAGAAAAAACCCAGGATCTGTTCAACAAGTATGTGAAAAACGCGAAAGTATGAGCCTGATGAGGGAAAATCCCAGACCTATCCCAGACCTAACATGCGTTATCCTCTAAAATGTTGATCCAAACCAGGTTTAATGGAGTGTTTCAGTGTGGTACCGCACTACTACGTGACCCAATCCAGAAAAAACCCAGGATCCGTTCAACAAGTATGAGAAGAATGCGAAAGTATGAGTCTGATGAGTGAAAATCCCAGGCCTAACCTAGACCTAACATGCGTTATCCTCAAAGATATTGATCGAAACCTGGTTTAATCGACAGTTTCAGTGTGGTACCACATTACTATGCGATCCAAACCAGAAGATAACCCAGGAGCTGTTCAACGAGTATGTGAAAAACGCGAAAGTATGAGCCTGATGTGGGCAAATCCCAGACCTATCCCAGACCTAACTTGCGTTGTCCTCTAAGATTTTGACGGAATCCAGGTTTAATTGACTGTTTCAGTGTTGTACTTCATTACTACGTGATGCAATCCAGAAAAAGGCCAGGATCTAGCCATCAAGTATGAGAAATATGCGAAAGAATGAGCCTGATGGGAGCAAATTCCAGACCTAACCTAGACCTAACATGAATTATTCTCTAAAATATTGATCAAAACCAGGTTTAATTGACTGTTTCAGTGTGGTACCACATTACTACGTGATCCAAACCAGAAAAAACCCAGGATCCGTTCAACAAGTATGAGAAGAATGCGAAAGTATGAGTCTGATGAGTGAAAATCCCAGGCCTAACCTAGACCTAACATGCGTTATCCTCAAAAATATTGATCGAAACCAGGTTTAATCGACTGTTTCAGTGTGGTACCACACTACTACGTGACCCAATCCAGAAAAAACCCAGGATCTGTTCAACAAGTATGTGAAAAACGCGAAAGTATGAGCCTGATGAGGGAAAATCCCAGACCTATCCCAGACCTAACTTGCGTTATCCTCAAAAATATTGATCGAAACCAGGTTTAATCGACTGTTTCAGTGTGGTACCGCACTACTACGTGACCCAATCCAGAAAAAACCCAGGATCCGTTCAACAAGTATGAGAAGAATGCGAAAGTATGAGTCTGATGAGTGAAAATCCCAGGCCTAACCTAGACCTAACATGCGTTATCCTCAAAAATATTGATCGAAACCTGGTTTAATCGACAGTTTCAGTGTGGTACCACATTACTATGCGATCCAAACCAGAAGATAACCCAGGAGCTGTTCAACGAGTATGTGAAAAACGCGAAAGTATGAGCCTGATGTGGGCTAATCCCAGACCTATCCCAGACCTAACTTGCGTTGTCCTCTAAGATATTGATGGAATCCAGGTTTAATTGACTGTTTCAGTGTTGTACTTCATTACTACGTGATGCAATCCAGAAAAAGGCCAGGATCTAGCCATCAAGTATGAGAAATATGCGAAAGAATGAGCCTGATGAGAGCAAATCCCAGACCTAACCTAGACCTAACATGAATTATTCTCTAAAATATTGTTCAAAACCAGGTTTAATTGACTGTTTCAGTGTGGTACCACATTACTACGTGATCCAAACCAGAAACAACCCAGGATCCGTTCAACAAGTATGTGAAGAATGCGAAAGTATGAGTCTGATGAGTGAAAATCCCAGGCCTAACCTAGACCTAACATGCGTTATCCTCAAAAATATTGATCGAAACCTGGCTTAATCGACTGTTTCAGTGTGGTACCACACTACTACGTGACCCAATCCAGAAAAAACCCAGGATCTGTTCAACAAGTATGTGAAAAACGCGAAAGTATGAGCCTGATGAGGGAAAATCCCAGACCTATCCCAGACCTAACATGCGTTATCCTCTAAAACGTTGATCCAAACCAGGTTTAATGGAGTGTTTCAGTGTGGTACCGCACTACTACGTGACCCAATCCAGAAAAAACCCAGGATCCGTTCAACAAGTATGAGAAGAATGCGAAAGTATGAGTCTGATGTGTGAAAATCCCAGACCTATGCCAGACCTAACTTGCGTTATCCTCAAAAATATTGATCGAAACCAGGTTTAATCGACAGCTTCAGTGTGGTACCACATTACTATGCGATCCAAACCAGAAGATAACCCAGGAGCTGTTCAACGAGTATGTGAGGAATGCGAAAGTATGAGTCTGATGAGTGAAAATCCCAGGCCTAACCTAGACCTAACATGCGTTATCCTCAAAAATGTTGATCGAAACCTGGCTTAATCGACTGTTTCAGTGTGGTACCACATTACTATGCGATCCAAACCAGAAAATAACACAGGATCTGCCAAACGAGTATCTGAAGTGTGCGAAAGTATGAGCCTGATGAGAGCAAATCCCAGACCTAACCTAGACCTAACATGAATTATTCTCTAAAATATTGATCGAAACCAGGTTTAATTGACTGTTTCAGTGTGGTACCACATTACTACGTGATCCAAACCAGAAAAAGCCCAGGATCAGTTCAACAAGTATGTGAAAAACGCGAAAGTATGAGCCTGATGAGGGCGAATCCCAGACCTATGCCAGACCTAACTTGCGTTATCCTCTAAAATATTTATCAAGACCAGGTTTAATTGATTGTTTCAGTGTGGTACCACATTACTACGTGATACAATCCAGAAACAGCCCAGAATCTAGCCATGAAGTATCAGAAATATGCGAAAGTATGAGCCTGATGATGGCAAATCCAAGACCTAACCCAAACCTAACATGAGTTATCCTCTAAAATATTTATCAAGACCAGGTTTAATTGAATGTTTCAGTGTGGTACCACATTACTACGTGATCCAAACCAGAAAATACCCAGGATCTGTTCAACAAGTATGTGAAAAACGCGAAGGTATGAGCCTGATGTGGGCAAATCCCAGACCTATCCCAGACCTAACTTGCGTTGTCCTCTAAGATATTGATGGAAACCAGGTTTAATTGACTGTTTCAGTGTGGTACCACACTACTACGTGATCCAAACCAGAAAATACCCAGGATCTGTTCAACAAGTATGTGAAAAACGCGAAGGTATGAGCCTGATGTGGGCAAATCCCAGACCTATCCCAGACCTAACTTGCGTTGTCCTCTAAGATATTGATGGAAACCAGGTTTAATTGACTGTTTCAGTGTTGTAGCTTCATTACTCCGTGATGCAATCCAGAAAAAGCCCAGGATCTAGCCATCAAGTATGAGAAATATGCGAAAGAATGAGCCTGATGAGAGCAAATCCCAGACCTAACCTAGACCTAACATGAATTATTCTCTAATATATTGATCGAAACCAGGTTTAGTTGACCGTTTCAGTGTGGCCCCACATTACTGCGTGATCCAATCCAGAAAAAACCCAGGATCCGTTCAACAAGTATGAGAAGAATGCGAAAGTATGAGTCTGATGAGTGAAAATCCCAGGCCTAACCTAGACCTAACATGCGTTATCCTCAAAAATATTGATCGAAACCTGGTTTAATCGACTGTTTCAGTGTGGTACCACATTACTATGCGATTCAAACCAGAAGATAACCCAGGAGCTGTTCAACGAGTATGTGAAAAACGCGAAAGTATGAGCCTGATGTGGGCAAATCCCAGACCTATCCCAGACCTAACTTGCGTTGTCCTCTAAGATATTGATGGAATCCAGGTTTAATTGACTGTTTCAGTGTTGTACTTCATTACTACGTGATGCAATCCAGAAAAAGGCCAGGATCTAGCCATCAAGTATGAGAAATATGCGAAAGAATGAGCCTGATGAGAGCAAATCCCAGACCTAACCTAGACCTAACATGAATTATTCTCTAATATATTGATCGAAACCAGGTTTAATTGACTGTTTCAGTGTGGTCCCACATTACGACGTGATCCAAACCAGAAAAAACCCAGGATCCGTTCAACAAGTATGTGAATAATGCGAAAGTATGAGTCTGATGAGTGAAAATCCCAGGCCTAACCTAGACCTAACATGCGTTATCCTCAAAAATATTGATCGAAACCTGGTTTAATCGACTGTTTCAGTGTGGTACCACATTACTATGCGATCCAAACCAGAAAATAACACAGGATCTGTCAAACGAGTATGTGAAGTGTGCGAAAGTATGAGCCTGATGAGAGCAAATCCCAGACCTAACCTAGACCTAACATGAATTATTCTCTAAAATATTGATCGAAACCAGGTTTAATTGACTGTTTCAGTGTGGTACCACATTACTACGTGATACAAACCAGAAAAAGCCCAGGATCAGTTCAACAAGTATGTGAAAAACGCGAAAGTATGAGCCTGATGAGGGCGAATCCCAGACCTATGCCAGACCTAACATGCGTTATCCTCAAAAATATTGATGGAAACCAGGTTTAATTGACTGTTTCATCGTGGTACCACATTACTACGTGATACAATCCAGAAATAGCCCAGGATCTGTTCAACAAGTATGTGAAAAATGCGAAAGTATGATCCTGATGAGGGCAAATCCCAGACCCATCCCAGACCTAACTTGGGTTGTCCTCTAAAATATTGATCGAAACCAGGTTTAATGGACTGTTTCAGTGTGGTACCATATTACTACGTGATGCAATCCAGAAAAAGACCAGGATCTAGCCATCAAGTATGAGAAATATTCGAAAGTATGACCCTGAAGAGGGCAAATCCCAGACCTATCCCAGACCTAACTTGTGTTGTCCTCTAAAATATTGATCGAAACCAGTATGAGCCTGATAAGGGCGAATCCCAGACCTATCCCAGACGTAACTTGCGTTATCCTCAATAATATTGATCGAAACCAGGTTTAATCGACAGTTTCAGTGTGGTACCACAATACTACGTGATCCCAACCAGAAGAAAATCCAGGATCTAGCCATGAAGTATGAGAGATATGCGAAAGTATGAGCCTGATGAGGGCAAATCCTAGACGTAACCCTGACCTAACATACGTTATCCTCTAAAATGTTTATCAAGACCAGGTTTAATTGAATGTTTCAGTGTGGTACCACATTATTACGCGAACCAAACCGGAAAGAACCCAGGATCCGTTCAACAAGTATGTGAAGAATGCGAAAGTATGAGTCTGATCAGTGAAAATCCCTGGCCTAACCTAGACCTAACATGCGTTATCCGCAATAATATTGATCGAAACCAGGTTTAATCGACAGTTTCAGTGTGGTACCACATTACTACGTGATACAATCCAGAAATAGCCCAGGATCTAGGCATGAAGTATGAGAAATATGCGAAAGTATGAGCCTGATGAGGGCAAATCCTAGACGTAACCCAGACCTAACATACGTTATCCTCTAAAATATTTATCAAGACCAGGTTTAATTGAATGTTTCAGTGTGGTACCACATTACTATGTGAACCACACCGGAAAAAACCCAGGATCCGTTCAACAAGTATGTGAAGAATGCGAAAGTATGAGTCTGATCAGTGAAAATCCCAGGCCTAACCTAGACCTAACATGCGTTATCCTGTAAAATATTGATCGAAACCAGGTTTAATTGACTGTTTCAGTGTCGTACTTCATTACTACGTGATCCAAACCTGAAAAAACCCAGGTTCAGTTCAACAAGTATGAGAAGAATGCGAAAGTATGAGTCTGATGAGTGAAAATCCCAGGGCAAACCTAGACCTAACATGCGTTATCCTCTAAAATACTGGTCGAAACCAGGTTTAATTGACTGTTTCAGTGTTGTACTTCATTACTACGTGATCCAATCCAGAAATAGCCCAGGTATCTAGCCATGAAGTATGAGAAATATGCGAAAGTATGAGCCTGACGAGGGCAAATCCTAGACCTAACCCAGACCTAACATGCGTTATCCTCTGAAATATTTATCAAGACCAGGTTTAATTGATTGTTTCAGTGTGGTCCCACATTACTACGTGATCCAAACCAGAAAAAAACCCCAAAACCATTCAACAAGTATGTGAAGAATGCGAAAGTATGAGTCTGATGAGTGAAAATCCCAGGGCTAACCTAGACCTAACATGCGTTGTCCTCTAAAATATTGATCCAAACCAGGTTTAACGGACTGTTTCAGTGTGGTACCACTCTACTACGTGATACAAACCAGAAAAAACCCAGGATCTGTTCAACAAGTATGTGAAAAACGCGAAAGTATGAGCCTGATGAGGGCGAATCCCAGACCTATGCCAGACCTAACTTGCGTTATCCTCTAAAATATTGATCGAAACCAGGTTTAATTGACTGTTTCAGTGTGGTACCACTTTACTACGTGATCGAAAGCAGAAAAAACCCTCGATCAGGTCAACATGTATGATAAAACTGCGAAAGTATGACCCTGATGAGGGCAAATCCCAGGCCTAACCTAGACCTAACTTGCGTTATCCTCTAAAATATTGATCGAAATCAGGTTTAATCGACTGTTTCAGTGTGGTACCACATTACTACGTGATCCAAACCAGAAAAAACCCAGGATCCGTCCAAGAAGTATGTGAAGAATGCGAAAGTATGAGTCTGATGAGTGAAAATCCCAGACCTAACCTAGACCTAACATGCGTTATCCTCCAAAATATTGATCCATACCAGGTTTAATGGACTGTTTCAGTGTGGTACCACACTACTACGTGATCCAAACCAGAAAAAACGCAGGATCTGTTCAACAAGTATGTGAAAAACGCGAAAGTATGAGCCTGATGAGGGCAAATCCCAGACCTATCCCAGACCAAACTTGCGTTATCCTCTAAACTATTGATGCAAACCAGGTTTAATTGACTGTTTCAGTGTGGTACCACATTACTACGTGATACAAACCAGAAACAGCCCAGGATCTAGCCCTGAAGTATGAGAAATATGCGAAAGTATGAGCCTGCTGAGGGCAAATCCTAGACCTAACCCAAACCTAACATGCGTTATCCTCAAAAATATTGATCGAAACCTGGTTTAATCGACTGTTTCAGTGTAGTACCACATTACTATGTGATCCAAACCTGAAAATAACCTAGGATCTGTTCAACGAGTATGTGAAGTGTGCGAAAGTATGAGTATGATGAGGTCAAATCCCAGACCAATCCCAGACTTAACTTGCGTTATCCTCTAAGATATTGATCGAAACCAGGTTTAGTCGATTGTTTCAGTGTGGTACCACATTACTACGTGATCCAAACCAGAAAAAACCCAGGACCAGTTCAACAAGTATGAGAAGAATGCGAAAGTATGAGTCCGATGAGTGAAAATCCCAGGGCTAACCTAGACCTAACATGCGTTATCCTCTAAAATATTGATCCAAACCAGGTTTAATGGACTGTTGCAGTGTGGTACCACACTACTACGTGATACAAACCAGAAAAAACCAGGGATCTGTTCAACAAGTATGTGAAAAACGCGAAAGTATGAGCCTGATGAGGGCGAATCCCAGACCAATGCCAGACCTAACTTGCGTTATCCTCTAAAATATTGATGGAAACCAGGTTTAATTGACTGTTTCAGTGTGGTACCACATTACTACGTGATACAAACCAGAAACAGCCCAGGATCTAGCCCTGAAGTATGAGAAATATGCGAAAGTATGAGCCTGCTGAGGGCAAATCCTAGACCTAACCCAAACCTAACATGCGTTATCCTCAAAAATATTGATCGAAACCTGGTTTAATCGACTGTTTCAGTGTAGTACCACATTACTATGTGATCCAAACCTGAAAATAACCTAGGATCTGTTCAACGAGTATGTGAAAAACGCGAAAGTATGAGCCTGATGAGGGCGAATCCCAGACCAATGCCAGACCTAACTTGCGTCATCCTCTAAAATATTGATGGAAACCAGGTTTAATTGACTGTTTCAGTGTGGTACCACACTACTACGTGATACAAACCAGAAAAAACCCAGGATCTGTTCAACAAGTATGTGAAAAACGCCAAAGTATGAGCCTGATGAGGGCGAATCCCAGACCTATGCCAGACCTAACTTGCGTTGTCCTCTAAGATATTGATGGAAACCAGGTTTAATTGAATGTTTCAGTGTCGTACTTCATTACTACGTGATGCAATCCAGAAAAAGCCCAGGATCTAGCCATCAAATATGAGAAATATGCGAAAGAATGAGCCTGATGAGAGCAAATCCCAGACCTAACCTAGACCTAACATGAATTATTCTCTAAAATATTTATCGAAACCAGGTTTAATTGATTGTCTCATTGTGGACCCACATTACTACGTGATCCAAACCAGAAAAAACCCAGGATCTGTTCAACAAGTATGTGAAGAATGCGAAAGTATGAGTCTGATGAGTGAAAATCCCAGGCCTGACCTAGACCTAACATGCGTTATCCTCTAAAATATTGAGCGAAACCAGGTTTAATGGACTGTTTCAGCGTGGTACCACACTACTACGGGATCCAAACCAGAAAAAACCCAGGATCTGTTCAACAAGTATGTGAAAAACGCGAAAGTATGAACCTGATGAGGGCAAATCCCAGACCTATCCCAGACCTAACTTGCGATATCCTCTAAAATATTGATCGAAACCAGGTTTAATTGACTGTTTTATTGTGGTACCACTCTACTACGTGATCCAAATCAGAAAAAACCCAGGAACCGTTCAACAAGTATGTGAAGAATGCGATAGTATGAGTCTGATGAGTGAAAATCCCAGGCCTAACCTAGACCTAACATGCGTTATCCTCAAAAATATTGATCGAAACCTGGTTTAATCGACTGTTTCAGTGTGGTACCACATTACTATGTGATCCAATCCAGAAAATAACCCAAGATCTGTTCAACGAGTATGTGAAGTGTGCGAAAGTATGAGTCTGATGAGGTCAAATCCCAGACCAATACCAGACTTAACTTGCGTTATCCTCTAAAATATTGATCGAAACAAGGTTTAATGGACTGTTTCAGTGTGGTACCACATTACTACGTGATCCAGACCTGAAAAAACCCAGGTTTAGTTCAACAAGTATGAGAAGAATGCGAAAGTATGAGTCTGATGAGTGAAAATCCCAGGCCTAACCTAGACCTAACATGCGTTATCCTCAAAAATATTGATCGAAACCTGGTGTAATCGGCTGTTTCAGTGTGGTACCACATTAGTAAGTGATCCACACCAGAAAAAACCCAGGATCCGTTCAACAAGTATGTGAAGAATGCGAAAGTATGAGTCTGATGAGTGAAATTCCCAGACCTTACCTAGACCTAACATGCGTTATCCTCTAAAATATTTATCAAGACCAGGTTTAATTGATTGTTTCAGTGTGGTCCCACATTACTACGTGATCCAAACCAGAAAAAACCCCCAAAACCATTCAACAAGTATGTGAAGAATGCGAAAGTATGAGTATGATGAGTGAAAATCCCAGGCCTAACCTAGACCTAACATGCGTTATCCTCAAAAATATTGATCGAAACCTGGTGTAATCGGCTGTTTCAGTGTGGTACCACATTACTAAGTGATCCAAACCAGAAAAAACCCAGGATCCGTTCAACAAGTATGTGAAGAATGCGAAAGTATGAGTCTGATGAGTGAAAATCCCAGACCTTACCTAGACCTAACATGCGTTATCCTCTAAAATATTGATCCAAACCAGGTTTAATGGACTGTTTCAGTGTGGTACCACACTACTACGTGATCCAAACCAGAAAAAACCCAGGATCTGTTCAACGAGTATGTGAAAACCGCGAAAGTATGAGCCTGAGGAGGGCAAATCCCAGACCTATCCCAGACCTAACTTGCGTTGTCCTCTAAGATATTGATGGAAACCAGGTTTAATTCACTGTTTCAGGGTGGTCCCACA
This sequence comes from Colletes latitarsis, assembly GCF_051014445.1. NCBI lineage: Eukaryota > Metazoa > Arthropoda > Insecta > Hymenoptera > Colletidae > Colletes > Colletes latitarsis. Next base: position 11,125,545 of record NW_027488366.1, read on the forward strand.
TTACTACGTTATCCAATCCAGAAAAAGCCCAGGATCTAGCCATCAAGTATGAGTAATATGCGAAAGAATGAGCCTGATGAGAGTATATCCCAGACCTAACCTAGACCTAACATGAATTATTCTCTATAATATTGATCGAAACCAGGTGTAATTGACTGTTTCAGTGTGGTCCCACATTACTACGTGATCTAAACGAGAAAAAACCCAGGATCCGTTCAACAAGTATGTGAAGAATGCGATAGTATGAGTCTGATGAGTGAAAATCCCAGGCCTAACCTAGACCTAACATGCGTTATCCTGAATAATATTGATCGAAACCAGGTTTAATCGACTGTTTCAGTGTGGTACCACATTACTACGTGATCCAAACCAGCAAAAAACCCAGGATCTGATCAACGAGTATGTCAAGTGTGCGAAAGTATGAGTCTGATGAGGGCAAATCCCAGACCTATCCCAGACCTCACTTGCGATGTCCTCTAAAATATTGATCGAAACCAGGTTTAATTGAACGTTTTATTGTGGTACCACTTTACTACGTGATCCAAAGCAGAAAAAACCCTCGATCAGGTCAACATGCATGTTAAAACTGGGAAAGTATGAGCCTGATGAGGGCAAATCCCAGACCTATCCCAGACCTAACATGCGTTATCCTCAAAAATATTGATCGAAACCAGGTTTAATCGACTGTTTCAGTGTGGTACCACATTACTACGTGATCCAAACCAGAAAAAAACCCAGGATCTTGTCAACGAGTATGTGAAGTGTGCGAAAGTATGAGTCTGATGAGGGCTAATCCCAGACCTATCCCAGACCTAACTTGCGTTGTCCTCTAAGATATTGATGGAAACCAGGTTTAATTCACTGTTACAGTGTGGTCCCACATTACTACGTGATCCAATCCAGAAAGGGCCCAGGATCTAGTCATCAAGTGTGAGTGATATGCGAAAGAATGAGCCTGATGAGAGTAAATCCCAGACCTAACCTAGACCTAACATGAATTATTCTCTAAAATATTGATCGAAACCAGGTTTAATTGACTGTTTCAGTGTGGTCCCACATTACTACGTGATCCAAACCAGAAAAAACCCAGGATCCGTTCAACAAGTATGTGAAGAATGCGAAAGTATGAGTCTGATGAGTGAAAATCTCAGGCCTAACCTAGACCTAACATGCGTTATCCTCAATAATATTGATCGAAACCAGGTTTAATCGAATGTTTCAGTGTGGTACCACATTACTACGTGATCCAAACCAGAAAAAAACCCAGGATCTGATCAACGAGTATGTCAAGTGTGCGAAAGTATGAGTCCGATGTGGGCAAATCCCAGACCTATCCCAGACCTAACTTGCGATATCCTCTAAAATATTGATCGAAACCAGGTTTAATTGACTGTTTTATTGTGGTACCACTCTACTACGTGATCCAAATCAGAAAAAACCCAGGATCCGTTCAACAAGTATGTGAAGAATGCGAAAGTGTCAGTCTGATGAGTGAAAATCCCAGGCCTAACCTAGACCTAACATGCGTTATCCTCAAAAATATTGATCGACACCTGGTTTAATCGACTGTCTCAGTGTGGTACCACATTACTATGTGATCCAAACCAGAAAATAACCCAGGATCTGTTCAACGAGTATGTGAAGGGTGCGAAAGTATGAGTCCGATGAGGTCAAATCCCAGACCTATCCCAGACCTAACTTGCGTTATCCTCTAAAATATTGATCGAAACCAGGTTTCATTGACTGTTTCAGTGTGGTACCACATTACTACGTGGTCCAATTCAGAAATAGCCCAGGATCTAGCCTTGAAGTATGAGAAACATGCGAAAGTATGAGCCTGACGAGAGCAAATCCTAGACCTAACCTAGACCTAACATGAATTATTCTCTATAATATTGATCGAAACCTGGTTTAATCGACTGTTTCAGTGTGGTACCACATTACTACGTGATCCAAACCAGAAAAAACCCAGGATCCGTTCAACAAGTATGTGAAGAATGCGAAAGTATGAGACTGATGAGTGAAAATCCCAGGCCTAACCTAGACCTAACATGCGTTATCCTCAATAATATTGATCGAAACCAGGTTTAATCGACTGTTTCAGTGTGGTACCACATTACTACGTGATCCAAACCAGAAAAAAACCCAGGATCTGATCAACGATTATGTCAAGTGTGCGAAAGTATGAGTCTGATGAGGGCAAATCCCAGACCTATCCCAGACCTAACTTGCGATATCCTCTAAAATATTGATCGAAACCAGGTTTAGTTGACTGTTTTATTGTGGTACCACTTTACTACGTGATCCAAAGCAGAAAAAACCCTCGATCAGGTCAACATGCATGTTAAAACTGGGAAAGTATGAGCCTGGTGAGGGCAAATCCCAGACCTATCCCAGACCTAACATGCGTTACCCTCAAAAATATTGAACGAAACCAGGTTTAATCGACTGTATCAGTGTGGTAGCACATTACTACGTGATCCAAACCAGAAAAAATCCCAGGAGCTTGTCAGCGAGTATGTGAAGTGTGCGAAAGTATGAGTCTGATGAGGGCTAATCCTAGACCTATCCCAGACCTAACTTGCGTTATCCTCTAAAATATTGATCGAAACCTGGTTTAATTGACTGTTTTAGTGTGGTACCACTTTACTACGTGATCCAAAGCAAAAAAAACCCTCGATCAGGTCAACATGCATGTTAAAACTGCGAAAGTATGACCCTGATGAGGGCAAATCACAGACCTAACCCAGACCTAACATGGGTTATCCTCTAAAATATTTATCAAGACCAGGTTTAATTGAATGTTTCAGTGTGGTACCACATTACTACGTGATCCAAACCAGAAGCAAGCCAGGTTCTGTTCAACAAGTATGTGAAAAACGCGAAACTCTGAGCCTGATGAGGGCAAATCTTAGACCTAACCCAGACCTAAGATGCGTTATCCTCTAAAATATTTATCCAGACCAGGTTTCATTGAATGTTTCAGTGTGGTACCACTTTACTACGTGATCCAATCGAGAAATAGCCCAGGATCTAGCAATGAAGTATGAGAAATATGCGAAAGTAAGAGCCTGATGAGGGCAAATCCTAGACCTATCCCAGGCCTGACTTGCGTTATCCTCCAAAATATTGATCGAAACCAGGTTTAGTTGACTGTTTCAGCGTGGTACCACATTACTACGTGATACAATCCAGAAACAGCCCAGGATCTAGACATGAAGTATGAGAAATATGCGAAAGTATGAGCCTGATGAGGGCAAATCCTAGACCTAACCCAGACCTAACATGCGTTATCCTCTAAAATATTTATCAAGACCAGGTTTAATTGGTTGTTTCAGTGTGGTACCACATTACTACGTGATCCAAACCAGAAAAAACCCAGGATCTGTTCAACATGTATGAGAAATATGCGAAAGAATGAGTCTGATCAGTGAAAATCTCAGGCCTTACTTAAACCTAACTTGCGTTGTCCTCTAAAATATTGATGGAAACCAGGTTTCATTGACTGTTTCAGTGTGGTACTACATTACTACGTAATGCAATCCAGAAAAAGCCCAGGATCTAGCCATCAAGTATGAGAAATATGCGAAAGAATGATCCTGATGAGAGCAAATCCCAGACCTAACCTAGACCTAACATGCGTTATCCTCTAAAATATTGAGCGAAACCAGGTTTTAATGGACTGTTTCAGTGTGGTACCACACTAATTCGTGATCCAAACCAGAAAAAACCCAGGATCTGTTCAACAAGTATGTGAAAAACGCGAAACTGTGAGCCTGATGAGGGCAAATCCCAGGCTTAACCTAGACCTAACATGCGTTGTCCTCTAAAATATTGATGGAAACCTGGTTTAATCGACTGTTTCAGTGTGGTACCTCATTACTATGTGATCCAAAACAGAAAATAACCCAGGATCTGTTCAACGAGTATGTGAAGGGTGCGAAAGTATGAGTCTGACGAGGTCAAATCCCAGACCTATCCCAGACCTAACTTGCGTTATCCTCTAAAATATTGATCGAAACCAGGTTTAATCGACTGTTTCAGTGTGGTACCACATTACTACCTGATCCAAACCAGAAAGACCCAGGATCAGTTCAACAAGTATGTGAAAAACGCGAAAGTATGAGCCTGATTAGGGCGAATCCCAGACCTATCCCAGATCTAACTTGCGTTATCCTCTAAAATATTGATCGAAACCAGGTTTAATTGACTGTTTCAGCGTGGTACCACATTACTACGTGATACTGTCCAGAAACAGCCCAGGATCTAGCCATGAAGTATGAGAAATATGCGAAAGTATGAGCCTGATGAGGGCAAATCCTAGACCTAACCCAAACCGAACATGCGTTATCCTCTAAAATATTTATCAAGACCAGGTTTAATTGAATGTTTCAGTGTGGTACCACATTACTACGTGAACCAAACCAGAAAAAACCCAGGATCCGTTCAACAAGTATGTGAAGAATGCGAAAGTATGAGTCTGATGTGTGAAAATCCCAGGGCTAACCTAGACCTAACATGCGTTATCCTCTAAAATATTGATCCAAACCAGGTTTAATGGACTGTTTCAGTGTGGCAACACTTTACTACGTGATCCAAAGCAGAAAAAACCCTCGATCAGGTCAACATGTATGTTAAAACTGCGAAAGTATGACCCTGATGGGGGCAAATCCCAGGCCTAACCTAGACCTAACATGCGTTGTCCTCTAAAATATTGATGGAAACCAGGTTTAATTGACTGTTTCAGTGTTGTACTTCATTACTACGTTATGCAATCCAGAAAAAGCCCAGGATCTGTTCAACAAGTATGTGAAAAACGCGAAAGTATGAGCCTGATGAGGGCAAATCCCAGACCTAACCTAGACCTAACATGAATTATACTCTAAAATATTGATCGAAACCAGGTTTAATTGACTGTTTCAGTGTGGTCCCACATTACTACGTGATCCAAACCAGAAAAAACCCAGGATCCGTTCAACAAGTACGTGAAGAATGCGAAAGTATGAGTCTGATGAGGGCAAATCCTAGACCTAACCCAGACCTAACATGCGTTATCCTCTAAAATATTGAGCGAAACCAAGTTTAATGGACTGTTTCAGTGTGGTACCACACTACTTCGTGATCCAAACCAGAAAAAACCCAGGATCTGTTCAACAAGTATGTGAAAAACGCGAAACTGTGAGCCTGATGAGGGCAAATCTTAGACCTAACCCAGAACTAAGATGCGTTATCCTCTAAAATATTTATCCAGACCAGGTATCATTGACTGTTTCAGTGTGGTACCACTTTACTACGTGATCCAATCCAGAAATAGCCCAGGATCTAGCCATGAAGTATGAGAAATATGCGAAAGTAAGAGCCTGATGAGGGCAAATCCTAGACCTACCCCAAACCTAACTTGCGTTATCCTCCAAAATATTGATCGAAACCAGGTTTAATTGATTGTTTCAGTGTGGTACCACATTACTACGTGATCCAAACCGGAAAAATCCAGGGTCAGTTCAACAAGTATGTGAAGGACGCGAAAGTATGAGCCTGATTAGGGCGAATCCCAGCCCTATCCCAGACCTAACTTGCGGTATCCTCTAAAATATTGATCGAAACCAGGTTTAATTGACTGTTTCAGCGTGGTACCACATTACTACGTGATACTGTCCAGAAACAGCCCAGGATCTAGCCATGAAGTATGAGAAATATGCGAAAGTATGAGCCTGATGAGGGCAAATCCTAGACCTAACCCAAACCGAACATGCGTTATCCTCTAAAATATTTATCAAGACCAGGTTTAATTGAATGTTTCAGTGTGGTACCACATTACTACGTGAACCAAACCAGAAAAAACCCAGGATCCGTTCAACAAGTATGTGAAGAATGCGAAAGTATGAGTCTGATGTGTGAAAATCCCAGGGCTAACCTAGACCTAACATGCGTTATCCTCTAAAATATTGATCCAAACCAGGTTTAATGGACTGTTTCAGTGTGGCAACACTTTACTACGTGATCCAAAGCAGAAAAAACCCTCGATCAGGTCAACATGTATGTTAAAACTGCGAAAGTATGACCCTGATGGGGGCAAATCCCAGGCCTAACCTAGACCTAACATGCGTTGTCCTCTAAAATATTGATGGAAACCAGGTTTAATTGACTGTTTCAGTGTTGTACTTCATTACTACGTTATGCAATCCAGAAAAAGCCCAGGATCTGTTCAACAAGTATGTGAAAAACGCGAAAGTATGAGCCTGATGAGGGCAAATCCCAGACCTAACCTAGACCTAACATGAATTATACTCTAAAATATTGATCGAAACCAGGTTTAATTGACTGTTTCAGTGTGGTCCCACATTACTACGTGATCCAAACCAGAAAAAACCCAGGATCCGTTCAACAAGTACGTGAAGAATGCGAAAGTATGAGTCTGATGAGGGCAAATCCTAGACCTAACCCAGACCTAACATGCGTTATCCTCTAAAATATTGAGCGAAACCAAGTTTAATGGACTGTTTCAGTGTGGTACCACACTACTTCGTGATCCAAACCAGAAAAAACCCAGGATCTGTTCAACAAGTATGTGAAAAACGCGAAACTGTGAGCCTGATGAGGGCAAATCTTAGACCTAACCCAGAACTAAGATGCGTTATCCTCTAAAATATTTATCCAGACCAGGTATCATTGACTGTTTCAGTGTGGTACCACTTTACTACGTGATCCAATCCAGAAATAGCCCAGGATCTAGCCATGAAGTATGAGAAATATGCGAAAGTAAGAGCCTGATGAGGGCAAATCCTAGACCTACCCCAAACCTAACTTGCGTTATCCTCCAAAATATTGATCGAAACCAGGTTTAATTGATTGTTTCAGTGTGGTACCACATTACTACGTGATCCAAACCGGAAAAATCCAGGGTCAGTTCAACAAGTATGTGAAGGACGCGAAAGTATGAGCCTGATTAGGGCGAATCCCAGCCCTATCCCAGACCTAACTTGCGGTATCCTCTAAAATATTGATCGAAACCAGGTTTAATTGACTGTTTCAGCGTGGTACCACATTACTACGTGATCCAAACCAGAAAAAACCCAGGATCTGTTCAACAAGTATGTGAAAAACGCGAAACTGTCAGCCTGATGAGGGCAAATCTTAGACCTAACCCAGACCTAAGATGCGTTATCCTCTAAAATATTTATCCAGACCAGGTTTCATTGAATGTTTCAGTGTGGTCCCACATTACTACGAGATCCAAACCAGAAAAAACCCATGATCCGTTCAACAAGTATGTGAAGATTGCGAAAGTATGAGTCTGATGAGTGAAAATCCCAGACCTAACCAAGACCTAACATGCGTTATCCTCTAAAATATTTATCAAGACCAGGTTTAATTGAATGTTTCAGTGTGGTACCACATTACTACGTGATGCAAACCAGCAAAAGCCCAGGATCTAGCCATCAAGTTTGAGAAATATGCAAAAGAATAAGCTTGAAGGGGGCAAATCCTAGACCTAACCCTAAAATATTGATCGCAACCAGGTTTAATGGACTGTTTCAGTGTGGTACCACACTACTACGTGATCCAAACCAGAAAAAACCCAGGATCTGTTCAACAAGTATGTGAAAAACGCGAAAGTATGAGTCTGATGAGATCAAATCCCAGACCTATCCCAGACTTAACTTGCGTTATCCTCTAAAATATTGATCGAAACCAGGTTTAATCGACTGTTTCAGCGTGGTACCACATTACTACGTGATACAATCCAGGAACAGCCCAGGATCTAGCCATGAAGTATGAGAAATATGCGAAAGTATGAGCCAGATCAGGGCAAATCCTAGACCTAACCCAAACCTAACATGCGTTATCCTCTAAAATATTTATCAAGGCCAGGTTTAATTGAATGTTTCAGTGTGGTACCACATTACTATGTGATCCAAAGCAGAAAATAACCCAGGATATGTTCAACAAGCATGTGAAGAATGCGAAAGTATGAGTCTGATGAGTGAAAATCCCAGGCCTAACCTAGACCTAACATGCGCTACCCTCAAAAATATTGATCGAAACCTGGTTTAATCGACTGTTTCAGTGTGGTACCACATTACTATGTAATCCAAACCAGAAACAGCCCAGGATCTAGCCATGAAGTATGAGAAATATGCGAAAGTATGAGCCTGATGAGGGCAAATCCTAGACCTAACCCAAACCTAACATGCGTTATCCTCTAAAACATTTATCAAGACCAGGTTTAATTGAATGTTTCAGTGTGGTACCACATTACTACGTGATCCAATCCAGAAATAGCCCAGGATCTAGCCATGAAGTTTGAGAAATATGCGAAAGAATGAGCCTGATGAGGGCAAATCCTAGAGCTAACCCAGACCTAACATGCGTTATCCTCTAAAATATTGATCGCAACCAGGTTTAATGGATTGTTTCAGTGTGGTACCACACTACTACGTGATCCAAACCAGAAAAAACCCAGGATCTGTTCAACAAGTATGTGAAAAACGCGAAAGTATGAGTCTGATGAGGTCAAATTCCAGACCTATCCCAGACTTAACTTGCGTTATCCTCTAAAATATTGATCGAAACCGGGTCTAATCGACTGTTTCAGCGTGGTACCACATTACTACGTGATCCAAACCAGAAAAAGCCCAGCATATAGCCATCAAGTATGAGAAATATGCGAAAGAATGAGCCTGATGATAGCAAATCCCAGACCTAACCTAGACCTAACATGTATTATTCTCAAAAATATTGATCGAAACCTGGTTTAATTGACTGTTTCAGTGTGGTCCCACATTACTACGTGATCCAAACCAGAAAAAACCCAGGATCCGTACAACAAGTATGCGAAGAATGCGAAAGTATGAGCCTGATGAGTGAAAATCCCAGGCCTAACCTAGACCTAACATGCGTTATCCTCAAAAATATTGATCGAAACCTGGTATAATCGACTGTTTCAGTGTGGTACCACATTACTATGTGATCCAAACCAGAAAAAACCCAGGATCTGTTCAACAAGTATGCGAAAAACGCTAAACTGTGAGCCTGATGAGGGCAAATCTTAGACCTAACCCAGACCTAAGATGCGTTATCCTCTAAAATATTTATCCAGACCAGGTTTCATTGAATGTTTCAGTGTGGAACCACTTTACTACGTGATCCAATCCAGAAATAGCCCAGGATCTAGCCATGAAGTATGAGAAATATGCGAAAGTATGAGCCTGATGAGGGCAAATCCAAGACCTATCCCAGACCTAACTTGCGTTGTCCACTAAGATATTGATGGAGACCAGGTTCAATTGACTGTTTCAGTGTTGTACTTCATTACTACGTGATACAATCCAGAAACAGCCCAGGATCTAGCCATGAAGTATGAAAAATATGCGAAAGTATGAGCCTGATGAGTGCAAATCCTAGACCTAACCCAGACCTAACATGCGTTATCCTCTGAAATATTTATCAAGACCAGGTTTAATTGAATGTTTCAGTGTGGTACTACATTACTACGTGATGCAATCCAGAAAAAGCCCAGGATCTAGCCATCAAGTTTGAGAAATATGCGAAAGAATGAGCCTGATGAGGGCAAATACTAGAACTAACCCAGACCTAACATGCGTTATCCTCTAAAACATTGATCGCAACCAGGTTTAATGGACTGTTTCAGTGTGGTACCACACTACTACGTGATCCAAACCAGAAAAAACCCAGGATCTGTTCAACAAGTATGTGAAAAACGCGAAAGTATGAGCCTTATGAGTGCAAATCCTAGACCTAACCCAGACCTAACATGCGTTATCCTCTGAAATATTTATCAAGACCAAGTTTAATTGAATGTTTCAGTGTGGTACTACATTACTACGTGATGCAATCCAGAAAAAGCCCAGGATCTAGCCATGAAGTATGAGAAATATGCGAAAGTATGAACCTAATGAGGGCAAATCCTAGACCTAACCCAAACCTAACATGCGTTATCCTCTGAAATATTTATCAAGACCAAGTTTAATTGAATGTTTCAGTGTGGTACTACATTACTACGTGATGCAATCCAGAAAAAGCCCAGGATCTAGCCATGAAGTATGAGAAATATGCGAAAGTATGAGCCTGATGAGTGCAAATCCTAGACCTAACCCAGACCTAAGATGCGTTATCCTCTAAAATATTTATCCAGACCAGGTTTCATTGAATGTTTCAGTGTGGTACCACTTTACTACGTGATCCAATCCAGAAATAGCCCAGGATCTAGCCATGAAGTATGAGAAATATGCGAAAGTAAGAGCCTGATGAGGGCAAATCCTAGACCTATCCCAGACCTAACTTCCGTTATCCTCTAAAATATTGATCGAAACCAGGTTTAATTGACTGTTTCAGCGTGGTACCACATTACTACGTGATACAATCCAGAAATAGCCCAGGAGCTAGCCATGAAGTATGAGAAATATGCGAAAGTATGAGCCTGATGAGGGCAAATCCTAGACCTAACCCAGACCTAACATCCGTTATTCTCTAAAATATTTATCAAGACCAGGTTTAATTGAATGTTTCAGTGTGGTACCACATTACTACGTCATCCAAACCAGAAAAAACCCAGGATCCGTTCAACAAGTATGCGAAGAATGCGAAAGTATGAGTCTGATCAGTGAAAATCTCAGGCCTTACCTAGACCTAACTTGCGTTGTCTTCTAAAATATTCATGGAAACCTGGTTTCATTGACTGTTTCAGTGTGGTATTACATTACTACGTGATGCAATCTAGAAAAAGCCCAGGATCTAGCCATCAAGTGTGAGAAATATGCGAAAGAATGAGCCTGATGACAGCAAATCCCAGACCTAACCTAGACCTAACATGCGTTATCCTCTAAAATATTGAGCGAAACCAGGTTTAATGGACTGTTTCAGTGTGGTACCACTTTACTACGTGATCCAATCCCGAAATAGCCCAGGATCTGTTCAACAAGTATGTGAAAGCCGCGAAACTGTGAGCCTGATGAGGGCAAATCTTAGACCTAACCTTGACCTAACATGCGTTATCCTCTAAGATATTTATCCAGACCAGGTTTCATTGAATGTTTCAGTGTGGTACCACTTTACTACGTGATCCAATCCAGAAATAGCCCAGGAGCTAGCCATGAAGTATGAGAAATATGCGAAAGTAAGAGCCTGATGAGGGCAAATCCTAGACCTATCCCAGACCTAACTTCCGTTATCCTCTAAAATATTGATCGAAACCAGGTTTAATTGACTGTTTCAGCGTGGTACCACATACTACGTGATACAATCCAGAAACAGCCCAGGATCTAGCCATGAAGTATGAGAAATATGCGAAAGTAAGAGCCTGATGAGGGCAAATCCTAGACCTATCCCAGACCTAACTTCCGTTATCCTCTAAAATATTGATCGAAAACAGGTTTAATTGACTGTTTCAGTGTTGCACTTCATTACTAAGTGATGCAATCCAGAAACAGCCCAGGATCTACCCATCAAGTATGAGAAATATGCGAAAGAATGAGCCTGATGAGGGCAAATCCTAGACCTAACCCAGACCTAACATGAATTATTCTCTAAAATATTGATCGAAACCAGGTTTAATTGACTGTTTCAGTGTTGTACTTTATTACTACGTGATGCAATCCAGAAAAAGCCCAGGATCTAGCCATCAAGTATGAGAAATATGCGAAAGAATGAGCCTGATGAGAGCAAATCCCAGACCTAACCTAGACCTAACATGAATTATTATGCAATCCAGAAAAAGCCCAGGATCTAGCCATCAAGTATGAGAAATATGCGAAGGAATGAGCCTGATGAGAGCAAATCCCTGACCTAACCTAGACCTAACATGAATTATTCTCTAAAATATTGATCAAAAGTAGGTTTAATTGACTGTTTCAGTGTGGTACCACATTACTACGTGATCCAATCCAGAAATAGCCCAGGATCTAGCCATGAAGTATGAGAAATATGCGAAAATATGAGCCTGATGAGGGCAAATCCTAGACCTAATCCAGACCTAACATGCGTTATTCTCTAAAATATTGATGGAAACCAGGTTTAATTGACTGTTTCAGTGTTGTACTTCATTACTACGTGATCCAATCCAGAAATAGCCCAGGATCTAGCCATGAAGTATGAGAAATATGCGAAAATATGAGCCTGATGAGGGCAAATCCTAGACCTAATCCAGACCTAACATGCGTTATTCTCTAAAATATTGATGGAAACCAGGTTTAATTGACTGTTTCAGTGTTGTACTTCATTACTACGTCATGCAATCCAGAAAAAGCCCAGGATCTAGCCATCAAGTATGAGAAATATGCGAAAGAATGAGCCTGATGAGAGCAAATCCCAGACCTAACCCAGTCCTAACATGAATTATTCTCTAAAATATTGATCGAAACCAGGTTTAATTGACTGTTTCAGTGTTGTACTTCATTACTACGTGATGCAATCCAGAAAAAGTCCAGGATCTAGCCATCAAGTATGAGAAATATGCGAAAGAATGAGCCTGATGAGAGCAAATCCCAGACCTAACCTAGAACTAACATGTATTATTCTCAAAAATATTCATCGAAACCAGGTTTAATTGACTGTTTCAGTGTGGTCCCACATTACTACGTGATCCAAACCAGAAAAAACCCAGGATCCGTACAACAAGTATGTGAAGAATGCGAAAGTATGAGTCTGATGAGTGAAAATCCCAGACCTAACCTAGACCTAACATGCGTTATCCTCTAAAATATTGATCCAAACCAGGTTTAATGGACTGTTTCAGTGTGGTACCACACTACTACGTGATCCAAATCAGAAAAAACCCAGGATCTGTTCAACAAGTATGTGAAAAACGCAAAAGTATGAGTTCGATGAGTGAAAATCCCAGGGCTAACCTAGACCTAACATGAATTATTCTCTAAAATATTGATCGAAACCTGGTTTAATCGACTGTTTCAGTGTGGTACCACATTACTACGTGATCCAAACCAGAAAAAACCCAGGATCTGTTCAACAAGTATGTGAAGAATGCGAAAGTATGAGTCTGATGAGTGAAAATCCCAGACCTAACCTAGACCTAACATGCGTTATCCTCTAAAATATTGATCCAAACCAGGTTTAATGGACTGTTTCAGTGTGGTACCACACTACTACGTGATCCAAATCAGAAAAAACCCAGGATCTGTTCAACAAGTATGTGAAAAACGCAAAAGTATGAGTTTGATGAGTGAAAATCCCATGGCTAACCTAGACCTAACATGCGTTCTCCTCTAAAATATTGATCGAAACCAGGTTTAATCGACTGTTTCAGTGTGGTACCACATTACTACGTGATCCAAACCAGAAAAAACCCAGGATCCGTTCAACAAGTATGTGAAGAATGCGAAAGTATGAGTCTGATGAGTGAAAATCCCCGACCTAACCTAGACCTAACATGCGTTATCCTCTAAAATATTGATCCAAACCAGGTTTAATGGACTGTTTCAGTGTGGTACCATACTACTACGTGATCCAAACCAGAAAAAACCCAGGATCTGTTCAACATGTATGTGAAAAACGCGAAAGTATGAGCCTGATGAGGGCAATTCCCAGACCTATCCCAGACCTGACTTGCGTTGTCCTCTAAGATATTGATGGAAACCAGGTTTAATTGACTGTTTCTGTGTTGTACTTCATTACTACGTGATACCATCCAGAAAAAGCCCAGCATCTAGCCATCAAGTATGAGAAATATGCGAAAGAATGAGCCTGATGAGAGCAAATCCCAGACTTAACCTAGACCTAACATGCGTTATCCCCTAAAATATTGATCCAAACCAGGTTTAATGGACTGTTTCAGTGTGGTACCATACTACTACGTGATCCAAACCAGAAAAAACCCAGGATCTGTTCAACATGTATGTGAAAAACGCGAAAGTAGGAGCCTGATGAGGGCAAATCCCAGACCTATCCCAGACCTGACTTGCGTTGTCCTCTAAGATATTGATGGAAACCAGGTTTAATTGACTGTTTCTGTGTTGTACTTCATTACTACGTGATGCAATCCCGAAAAAGCCCAGCATCTAGCCATCAAGTATGAGAAATATGCGAAAGAATGAGCCTGATGAGAGCAAATCCCAGACCTAACCTAGAACTAACATGTATTATTCTCAAAAATATTCATCGAAACCAGGTTTAATTGACTGTTTCAGTGTGGTCCCACATTACTACGTGATCCAAACCAGAAAAAACCCAGGATCCGTACAACAAGTATGTGAAGAATGCGAATGTATGAGTCTGATGAGTGAAAATCCCAGACCTAACCTAGACCTAACATGCGTTATCCTCTAAAATATTGATCCAAACCAGGTTTTATGGACTGTTTCAGTGTGGTACCACACTACTACGTGATCCAAACCAGAAAAAACCCAGGATCTGTTCAACAAGTATGTGAAAAACGCAAAAGTATGAGTCTGATGAGTGAAAATCCCAGGGCTAACCTAGACCTAACATGCGTTATCCTCTAAAATATTGATCGAAACCAGGTTTAATCGACTGTTTCAGTGTGGTACCACATTACTACGTGATCCAAACCAGAAAAAACCCAGGATCCGTTCAACAAGTATGTGAAAAACGCGAAAGTATGAGCCTGATGGGGGCAAATCCCAAACCTATCCCAGACCTAACTTGTGTTGTCCTCGAAGATATTGATGGAAACCAGGTTTAATTGACTGTTTCAGTGTTGTACTTCATTACTACGTGATGCAATCCAGAAAAAGTCCAGGATCTAGCCATCAAGTATGAGAAATATGCGAAAGAATGAGCCTGATGAGAGCAAATCCTTGACCTAACCTAGACCTAACATGCATTATTATCTAAAATATTGATCGAAACCTGGTTTAATCGACTGTTTCAGTGTGGTACCACATTACTATGTGATCCAAACCAGAAAATAACCCAGGATCTGTTCAAGGAGTATGTGAAGTGTGCGAAATTATGTGTCTGATGAGGTCAAATCCCTGACCTATCCCAGACCTAACTTGCGTTATCCTCTAAAATATTTATCAAGACCAGGTTTAATTGAATGTTTCAGTGTGGTACCACATTACTACGTCATCCAAACCAGAAAAAACCCAGGATCCGTTCAACAAGTTAGCGAAGAATGCGAAAGTATGAGTCTGATCAGTGAAAATCTCAGGCCTTACCTAGACCTAATTTGCGTTGTCTTCTAAAATATTCATGGAAACCTGGTTTCATTGACTGTTTCAGTGTGGTACAACATTACTACGTGATCCAAACCAGAAAAAACCCAGGATCTGTTCAACAAGTATGTGAAAAACGCAAAAGTATGAGTCTGATGAGGGCAAATCCCAGACCTATCCCAGACCTAACTTGCGTTGTCCTCGAAGATATTGATGGAAACCAGGTTTAATTGACTGTTTCAGTGTTGTACTTCATTACTACGTGATGCAATCCAGAAAAAGTCCAGGATCTAGCCATCAAGTGTGAGAAATATGCGAAAGTAAGAGCCTGATGAGGGCAAATCCCAGACCTAACCTACACCTAACATGCGTTATCCTCTAAAATATTGAGCAAAACCAGGTTTAATGGACTGTTTCAGTGTGGTACCACACTACTACGTGATCCAAACCAGAAAAAACCCAGGATCTGTTCAACATGTATGTGAAAAACGCGAAAGTATGAGCCTGATGAGGGCAAATCCCAGACCTATCCTAGACCTAACTTGCGTTGTCCTCTAAGATATTGATGGAAACCAGGTTTAATTGACTGTTTCAGTGTGGTACCACTTTACTACGTGATCCAATCCAGAAATAGCCCAGGATCTAGCCATGAAGTATGAGAAATATGCGAAAGTATGAGCCTGATGAGGGCAAATCCAAGACCTATCCCAGACCTATCTTGCGTTGTCCTCTAAGATATTGATGGAGACCAGGTTCAATTGACTGTTTCAGTGTTGTACTTCACTACTACGTGATACAATCCAGAAACAGCCCAGGATCTAGCCATGAAGTATGAGAAATATGCGAAAGTATGAGCCTGGTGAGTGCGAATCCTAGACCTAACCCAGACCTAACATGCGTTATCCTCTGAAATATTTATCAAGACCAGGTTTAATTGAATGTTTCAGTGTGGTACTACATTACTACGTGATGCAATCCAGAAAAAGCCCAGGATCTAGCCATCAAGTTTGAGAAATATGCGAAAGAATGAGCCTGATGAGGGTAAATACTAGACCTAACCTAGACCTAACATGAATTATTATGCAATCCAGAAAAGGCCCAGGATCTAGCCATCAAGTATGAGAAATATGCGAAAGAATGAGCCTGATGAGAGCAAATCCCAGACCTAACCTAGACCTAACATGAATTATTCTCTAAAATATTGATCGAAACCAGGTTTAATTGACTGTTTCAGTGTTGTACTTCATTACTACGTGATGCAATCCAGAAAAAGTCCAGGATCTAGCCATCAAGTATGAGAAATATGCGAAAGAATGAGCCTGATGAGAGCAAATCCTTGACCTAACCTAGACCTAACATGCATTATTATCTAAAATATTGATCGAAACCTGGTTTAATCGACTGTTTCAGTGTGGTACCACATTACTATGTGATCCAAACCAGAAAATAACCCAGGATCTGTTCAAGGAGTATGTGAAGTGTGCGAAATTATGAGTCTGATGAGGTCAAATCCCTGACCTATCCCAGACCTAACTTGCGTTATCCTCTAAAATATTTATCAAGACCAGGTTTAATTGAATGTTTCAGTGTGGTACCACATTACTACGTCATCCAAACCAGAAAAAACCCAGGATCCGTTCAACAAGTTAGCGAAGAATGCGAAAGTATGAGTCTGATCAGTGAAAATCTCAGGCCTTACCTAGACCTAATTTGCGTTGTCTTCTAAAATATTCATGGAAACCTGGTTTCATTGACTGTTTCAGTGTGGTACAACATTACTACGTGATCCAAACCAGAAAAAACCCAGGATCTGTTCAACAAGTATGTGAAAAACGCAAAAGTATGAGTCTGATGAGGGCAAATCCCAGACCTATCCCAGACCTAACTTGCGTTGTCCTCGAAGATATTGATGGAAACCAGGTTTAATTGACTGTTTCAGTGTTGTACTTCATTACTACGTGATGCAATCCAGAAAAAGTCCAGGATCTAGCCATCAAGTGTGAGAAATATGCGAAAGTAAGAGCCTGATGAGGGCAAATCCCAGACCTAACCTACACCTAACATGCGTTATCCTCTAAAATATTGAGCAAAACCAGGTTTAATGGACTGTTTCAGTGTGGTACCACACTACTACGTGATCCAAACCAGAAAAAACCCAGGATCTGTTCAACATGTATGTGAAAAACGCGAAAGTATGAGCCTGATGAGGGCAAATCCCAGACCTATCCTAGACCTAACTTGCGTTGTCCTCTAAGATATTGATGGAAACCAGGTTTAATTGACTGTTTCAGTGTGGTACCACTTTACTACGTGATCCAATCCAGAAATAGCCCAGGATCTAGCCATGAAGTATGAGAAATATGCGAAAGTATGAGCCTGATGAGGGCAAATCCAAGACCTATCCCAGACCTATCTTGCGTTGTCCTCTAAGATATTGATGGAGACCAGGTTCAATTGACTGTTTCAGTGTTGTACTTCACTACTACGTGATACAATCCAGAAACAGCCCAGGATCTAGCCATGAAGTATGAGAAATATGCGAAAGTATGAGCCTGGTGAGTGCGAATCCTAGACCTAACCCAGACCTAACATGCGTTATCCTCTGAAATATTTATCAAGACCAGGTTTAATTGAATGTTTCAGTGTGGTACTACATTACTACGTGATGCAATCCAGAAAAAGCCCAGGATCTAGCCATCAAGTTTGAGAAATATGCGAAAGAATGAGCCTGATGAGGGTAAATACTAGACCTAACCTAGACCTAACATGAATTATTATGCAATCCAGAAAAGGCCCAGGATCTAGCCATCAAGTATGAGAAATATGCGAAAGAATGAGCCTGATGAGAGCAAATCCCAGACCTAACCTAGACCTAACATGAATTATTCTCTAAAATATTGATCGAAACCAGGTTTAATTGACTGTTTCAGTGTTGTACTTCATTACTACGTGATGCAATCCAGAAAAAGTCCAGGATCTAGCCATCAAGTATGAGAAATATGCGAAAGAATGAGCCTGATGAGAGCAAATCCTTGACCTAACCTAGACCTAACATGAATTATTCTCTAAAATATTGATCGAAACCTGGTTTAATCGACTGTTTCAGTGTGGTACCACATTACTATGTGATCCAAACCAGAAAATAACCCAGGATCTGTTCAAGGAGTATGTGAAGTGTGCGAAATTATGAGTCTGATGAGGTCAAATCCCTGACCTTTCCCAGACCTAACTTGCGTTATCCTCTAAAATATTTATCAAGACCAGGTTTAATTGAATGTTTCAGTGTGGTACCACATTACTACGTCATCCAAACCAGAAAAAACCCAGGATCCGTTCAACAAGTATGCGAAGAATGCGAAAGTAAGAGTCTGATCAGTGAAAATCTCAGGCCTTACCTAGACCTAACTTGCGTTGTCTTCTAAAATATTCATGGAAACCTGGTTTCATTGACTGTTTCAGTGTGGTACTACATTACTACGTGATCCAAACCAGAAAAAACCCAGGATCTGTTCAACAAGTATGTGAAAAACGCAAAAGTATGAGTCTGATGAGTAAAAATCCCAGGGCTAACCTAGACCTAACATGCGTTATCCTCTAAAATATTGATCGAAACCAGGTTTAAGCGACTGTTTCAGTGTGGTACCATATTACTACGTGATCCAAACCAGAAAAAACCCAGGATCCGTTCAACAAGTATGTGAAGAATGCGAAAGTATGAGTCTGATGAGTGAAAATCCCCGACCTAACCTAGACCTAACATGCGTTATCCTCTAAAATATTGATCCAAACCAGGTTTAATTGAATGTTTCAGTGTGGTACTACATTACTACGTGATGCAATCCAGAAAAAGCCCAGGATCTAGCCATCAAGTTTGAGAAATATGCGAAAGAATGAGCCTGATGAGGGTAAATACTAGACCTAACCTAGACCTAACATGAATTATTATGCAATCCAGAAAAAGCCCAGGATCTAGCCATCAAGTATGAGAAATACGCGAAAGAATGAGCCTGATGAGAGCAAATCCCAGACCTAACCTAGACCTAACATGAATTATTCTCTAAAATATTGATCGAAACCAGGTTTAATTGACTGATTCAGTGTTGTACTTCATTACTACGTGGTGCAATCCAGAAAAAGTCCAGGATCTAGCCATCAAGTATGAGAAATATGCGAAAGAATGAGCCTGATGAGAGCAAGTCCCTGACCTAACCTAGACCTAACATGAATTATTCTCTAAAATATTGATCGAAACCTGGTTTAATCGACTGTTTCAGTGTGGTACCACATTACTATGTGATCCAAACCAGAAAATAACCCAGGATCTGTTCAAGGAGTATGTGAAGTGTGCGAAATTATGAGTCTGATGAGGTCAAATCCCTGACCTATCCCTGACCTAACTTGCGTTATCCTCTAAAATATTTATCAAGACCAGGTTTAATTGAATGTTTCAGTGTGGTACCACATTACTACGTCATCCAAACCAGAAAAAACCCAGGATCCGTTCAACAAGTATGCGAAGAATGCGAAAGTATGAGTCTGATCAGTGAAAATCTCAGGCCTTACCTAGACCTAACTTGCGTTGTCTTCTAAAATATTCATGGAAACCTGGTTTCATTGACTGTTTCAGTGTGGTACTACATTACTACGTGATCCAAACCAGAAAAAACCCAGGATCTGTTCAACAAGTATGTGAAAAACGCAAAAGTATGAGTCTGATGAGTGAAAATCCCAGGGCTAACCTAGACCTAACATGCGTTATCCTCTAAAATATTGATCGAAACCAGGTTTAATCGACTGTTTCAGTGTGGTACCACATTACTACGTGATCCAAACCAGAAAAAACCCAGGATCCGTTCAACAAGTATGTGAAGAATGCGAAAGTATGAGTCTGATGAGTGAAAATCCCCGACCTAACCTAGACCTAACATGCGTTATCCTCTAAAATATTGATCCAAACCAGGTTTAATGGACTGTTTCAGTGTGGTACCACACTACTACGTGATCCAAACCAGAAAAAACCCAGGATCTGTTCAACATGTATGTGAAAAACGCGAAAGTATGAGCCTGATGAGGGCAAATCCCAGACCTATCCCAGACCTAACTTGCGTTGTCCTCTAAGGTATTGATGGAAACCAGGTTTAATTGACTGTTTCTCTGTTGTACTTCATTACTACGTGATGCAGTCCAGAAAAAGCCCAGCATCTAGCCACCAAGTATGAGAAATATGCGAAAGAATGAGCCTGATGAGAGCAAATCCCAGACCTAACCTAGACCTAACATGTATTATTCTCAAAAATATTGATCGAAAGCAGGTTTAATTGACTGTTTCAGTGTGGTCCCACATTACTACGTGATCCAAACCAGAAAAAACCCGGGATCCGTACAACAAGTATGTGAAGAATGCGAAAGTATGAGTCTGATGAGTGAAAATCCCCGACCTAACCTAGACCTAACATGCGTTATCCTCTAAAATATTGATCCAAACCAGGTTTAATGGACTGTTTCAGTGTGGTACCATACTACTACGTGATCCAAACCAGAAAAAACCCAGGATCTGTTCAACATGTATGTGAAAAACGCGAAAGTATGAGCCTGATGAGGGCAAATCCCAGACCTATCCTAGACCTAACTTGCGTTATCCTCTAAAATATTGATCCAAACCAGGTTTAATGGACTGTTTCAGTGTGGTACCACACTACTACGTGATCCAAACCAGAAAAAACCCAGGATCTGTTCAACAAGTATGTGAAAAACGCAAAAGTATGAGTCTGATGAGTGAAAATCCCAGGGCTAACCTTGACCTAACATGCGTTATCCTCTAAAATATTGATCGAAACCAGGTTTAATCGACTGTTTCAGTGTGGTACCACATTACTACGTGATCCAAACCAGAAAAAACCCAGGATCCGTTCAACAAGTATGTGAAGAATGCGAAAGTATGAGTCTGATGAGTGAAAATCCCCGACCTAACCTAGACCTAACATGCGTTATCCTCTAAAATATTGATCCAAACCATGTTTAATGGACTGTTTCAGTGTGGTACCACACTACTACGTGATCCAAACCAGAAAAAACCCAGGATCTGGCCAACAAGTATGCGAAGAAGGCAAAATCATGAGCGAGATGCGAGCACAACCCAGACCTAACCCAGACCTAACCGGTGTTATCCTCTAAAATATTGATCGAAACCAGGTTTCATTGACGGTTTCAGTGTGGTACCACATTACTACGTGATTCAAACCAGAGAAAACCAAGGATCTGGCCTACAAGTATGCGGAAAAGGCAAAATCATGAGCCAGATGCGGGCATAACCCAGACCTAACCCAGACCTTACCGGTGTTACCGACTAAAATACATACCGAATCCAGGCTTAATTGGCTGTTTCAGTGTGGTAACACATTACTACGTGATTCAAACCAGAGAAAACCAAGGATCTGGCCAACAAGTATGCGGAAAAGGCAAAATCATGATTCAGATGCGGGCATAACCCAGACCTAACCCAGAACTAACCGGTGTTATCCTCTAAAATATTGATCGAAACCAGGTTTAATTGTCTGTTTCTGTGTGGTACCACATTACCACGTGATTCGAACCAGAGAAAACCAAGGATCTGGCCAACAAGAATGCGGACAAGGCAAATTCATGAGCCTGATGCGGGTATAACCCAGACGTAACCCAGACCTAACCGGTGTTATCCTCTAAAATATTGATCGAAACCAAGTTTAATGGACTGTTTCAGTGTGGAACCACATTACTACGTGATTCAAATCCGAAAAAACCCAGAATCTGGCCAACAAGTATGCGAAGAAGGCGAAATCATGAGTCAGATGCGGGCATAACCCAGACCTATCCCAGACCTAACCGTTGTTATCCTGTGAAATATTGATCGAAACCAGGTTTAATTGACTTTTTCAGTGTGGTACCACATTACTACGTGATTCAAACAGGAAAAAACCCAGGATCTGGCCAACAAGTATGCGATGAAGGCAAAATCATGAGCGAGATGCGGGCACAACCCAGACCTAACCCAGACCTAACCGGTGTTATCCTCTAAAATATTGATCGAAACCAGGTTTCATTGACTGTTTCAGTGTGGTACCACATTACTACGTGATTCAAACCAGAGAAAACCAAGGATCTGGCCTACAAGTATGCGGAAAAGGCAAAATCATGAGCCAGATGCGGGCATAACCCAGACCTAACCCAGACCTTACCGGTGTTACCGACTAAAATACTTACCGAATCCAGGCTTAATTGGCTGTTTCAGTGTGGTAACACATTACTACGTGATTCAAACCAGAGAAAACCAAGGATCTGGCCAACAAGTATGCGGAAAAGGCAAAATCATGATTCAGATGCGGGCATAACCCAGACCTGACCCAGACCTAACCGGCGTTATCCTCTAAAATATTGATCGAAACCAGGTTTAATTGTCTGTCTCAGTGTGGTACCACATTACTACGTGATTCAAACCAGAGAAAACCAAGGATCTGGCCAACAAGAATGCGGAAAAGGCAATATCAGGAGCCAGATGCGGGCATAACCCAGACCTATCCCAGACCTAACCGTTGTTATCCTGTGAAATATTGATCGAAACCAGGTTTAATTGACTTTTTCAGTGTGGTACCACATTACTACGTGATTCAAACAGGAAAAAACCCAGGATCTGGCCAACAAGTATGCGAAGAAGGCAAAATCATGAGCGAGATGCGGGCACAACCCAGACCTAACCCAGACCTAACCGGTGTTATCCTCTAAAATATTGATCGAAACCAGATTTCATTGACTGTTTCAGTGTGGTACCACATTACTACGTGATTCAAACCAGAGAAAACCAAGGATCTGGCCTACAGGTATGCGGAAAAGGCAAAATCATGACCCAGATGCGGGCATAACCCAGCCCTAACCCAGACCTTACCGGTGTTACCGACAAAAATACTTACCGAATCCAGGGTTAATTGGCTGTTTCAGTGTGGTAACACATTACTACGTGAATCAAACCAGAGAAAACCAAGGATCTGGCCAACAAGTATGCGGAAAAGGCAAAATCATGAGCCAGATGCGGGCATAACCCAGACCTGACCCAGACCTAACCGGTGTTATCCTCTAAAATATTGATCGAAACCAGGTTTAATTGTCTGTTTCAGTGTGGTACCACATTACTACGTGATTCAAACCAGAGAAAACCAAGGATCTGGCCAACAAGAATGCGGAAAAGGCAAAATCATGAGCCAGATGCGGGCATAACCCAGACCTATCCCAGACCTAACCGGTATTATCCTCTAAAATATTGATGGAAACCAGGTTTAATTGTCTGTTTCAGTGTGGTACCACAATACTACGTGATTCAAACCCGAGAAGATCCAGGAACTGGCCAACAAATTTGCAAAGAAGGCAAAATCATGAGCCAGATGAGGGCATAACCCAGACCTAACCCAGAACTAACCGGTGTTATCCTCTAAAATATTGTTCGAAACCAGGTTTAATTGTCTGTTTCAGTGTGGTACCACAATACTACGTGATTCAAACCCGAGAAGATCCAGGAACTGACCAAAAAATATGCGAAGAAGGCAAAATCATGAGCCAGATGCGGGCATAACCCAGACCTATCCCAGACCTAACCGTTGTTATCCTGTGAAATATTGATCGAAACCAGGTTTAATTGTCTGTTTCGGTGTGGTACCCCATTACTACGTGATTCAAGCCAGAGAAAACGAAGGATCTGGCAAACAAGAATGCGGAAAAGGCAAAATCATGAGGCAGACACGGGCATAACCCAGACCTAACCCAGACCTAACCGGTGTTACCGACTAAAATACTGACCGAATCCAGGTTTAATTGACCGTTACTGTGTGGCACAACATTACTACGTGATTCAAACCCGAGAAAACCCAGAATCTGGCCAACAAGTATGCGAAGAAGGCAAAATCATGCGCCAGATGCGGGCATAACCCAGACCTATCCCAGACCTAACCGTCGTTATCCTGTGAAATATTGATCGAAACCAGGTTTAATTGTCTGTTTCGGTGTGGTACCCCATTACTACGTGATTCAAGCCAGAGAAAACGAAGGATCTGGCAAACAAGAATGCGGAAAAGGCAAAATCATGAGGCAGACACGGGCATAACCCAGACCTAACCCAGACCTAACCGGTGTTACCGACTAAAATACTGACCGAATCCAGGTTTAATTGACTGTTACTGTGTGGTATCACATTACTACGTGATTCAAATCCGAGAAAACCCAGAATCTGGCCAACAAGTATGCGAAGAAGGCAAAATCATGCGCCAGATGCGGGCATAACCCAGACCTAACCGTTGTTATCCTCTAAAATGTGGATCGAAACCAGGTTTAATTGACTGTTTCAGTATGGTACCCCATTACTCCGTGATTCAAACCAGAGAAAACCAAGGATCTGGCCAACAAGAATGCGGACAAGGCAAATTCATGAGCCTGATGCGGGTATAACCCAGACGTAACCCAGACCTAACCGGTGATATCCTCTAAAATATTGATCGAAACCAAGTTTAATGGACTGTTTCAGTGTGGAACCACATTACTACATGATTCAAATCCGAAAAAACCCAGAATCTGGCCAACAAGTATGCGAAGAAGGCGAAATCGTGAGTCAGATGCGGGCATAACCCAGACCTATCCCAGACCTAACCGTTGTTATCCTGTGAAATATTGATCGAAACCAGGTTTAATTGACTTTTTCAGTGTGGTACCACATTACTACGTGATTCAAACAGGAAAAAACCCAGGTTCTGGCCAACAAGTATGCGAAGAAGGCAAAATCATGAGCGAGATGCGGGCACAACCCAGACCTAACCCAGACCTAACCGGTGTTATCCTCTAAAATATTGATCGAAACCAGGTTTCATTGACTGTTTCAGTGTGGTACCACATTACTACGTGATTCAAACCTGAGAAAACCAAGGATCTGGCCTACAAGTATGCGGAAAAGGCAAAATCATGAGCCAGATGCGGGCATAACCCAGACCTAACCCAGACCTTACCGGTGTTACCGACTAAAATACTTACCGAATCCAGGCTTAATTGGCTGTTTCAGTGTGGTAACACATTACTACGTGATTCAAACCAGAGAAAACCAAGGATCTGGCCAACAAGTATGCGGAAAAGGCAAAATAATGATTCAGATGCGGGCATAACCCAGACCTGACCCAGACCTAACCGGCGTTATCCTCTAAAATATTGATCGAAACCAGGTTTAATTGTCTGTCTCAGTGTGGTACCACATTACTACGTGATTCAAACCAGAGAAAACCAAGGATCTGGCCAACAAGAATGCGGAAAAGGCAATATCATGAGCCAGATGCGGGCATAACCCAGACCTATCCCAGACCTAACCGTTGTTATCCTGTGAAATATTGATCGAAACCAGGTTTAATTGACTTTTTCAGTGTGGTACCACATTACTACGTGATTCAAACAGGAAAAAACCCAGGATCTGGCCAACTAGTATGCGAAGAAGGCAAAATCATGAGCGAGATGCGGGCACAACCCAGACCTAACCCAGACCTAACCGGTGTTATCCTCTAAAATATTGATCGAAACCAGATTTCATTGACTGTTTCAGTGTGGTACCACATTACTACGTGATTCAAACCAGAGAAAACCAAGGATCTGGCCTACAGGTATGCGGAAAAGGCAAAATCATGACCCAGATGCGGGCATAACCCAGCCCTAACCCAGACCTTACCGGTGTTACCGACAAAAATACTTACCGAATCCAGGCTTAATTGGCTGTTTCAGTGTGGTAACACATTACTACGTGAATCAAACCAGAGAAAACCAAGGATCTGGCCAACAAGTATGCGGAAAAGGCAAAATCATGAGCCAGATGCGGGCATAACCCAGACCTGACCCAGACCTAACCGGTGTTATCCTCTAAAATATTGATCGAAACCAGGTTTAATTGTCTGTTTCAGTGTGGTACCACATTACTACGTGATTCAAACCAGAGAAAACCAAGGATCTGGCCAACAAGAATGCGGAAAAGGCAAAATCATGAGCCAGATGCGGGCATGACCCAGACCTATCCCAGACCTAACCGGTATTATCCTCTAAAATATTGATGGAAACCAGGTTTAATTGTCTGTTTTAGTGTGGTACCACAATACTACGTGATTCAAACCCGAGAAGATCCAGGAACTGGCCAACAAATTTGCAAAGAAGGCAAAATCATGAGCCAGATGCGGGCATAACCCAGACCTAACCCAGAACTAACCGGTGTTATCCTCTAAAATATTGTTCGAAACCAGGTTTAATTGTCTGTTTCAGTGTGGTACCACAATACTACGTGATTCAAACCCGAGAAGATCCAGGAACTGACCAAAAAATATGCGAAGAAGGCAAAATCATGAGCCAGATGCGGGCATAACCCAGACCTAACCCAGAACTAACCGGTGTTATCCTCTAAAATATTGATCGAAACCAGGTTTAATTGTCTGTTTCAGTGCGGCACCACATTACTACGTGATTCAAACTAGACAAAACCACGGAGCTGGCAAACAAGAATGTGGAAAAGGCAAAATCATGAGCCAGATGCGGGCATAACCCAGACCTATCCCAGACCTAACCGGTTTTATCATCTGAAATATTGATCGAAACCAGGTTTAACTGACTGTTTCAGTGTGGTACCACATTACTACGTGATTCAAACCCGAAAAAACCCAGGTTCTGGCCAACGAGTATTCGAAGTAGGCAAAATCATGAGCCAGATGCGGGCATAACCCAGACCTAACCCAGTCCTAAACGGTTTTATCCTCTAAAATATTCATCGAAACCAGGTTTAATTGTCTGTCTCAGTGTGGTACCACATTACTACGTGATCCAAACCAGAGAAAACCAAGGAGCTGCCCAACAAGAATGCGAAGAAAGTAAAATCATGAGTCAGATGCGGGCATAAGCCAGACCTAACCCAGACCTATCCGGTGTTACCGACTAAAATACTGACCGAATCCAGCTTTAATTGACTGTTACTGTGTGGCACAACACTACTACGTGATTCAAACCCGAAAAAACCCAGGACCTGTCCAACATGTATGCGAAGTAGGCAAAATCATGAGCCGGATGCGGGCATAACCCAGACCTAACCGTTGTTATCCTCTAAAATGTGGATCGAAACCAGGTTTAATTGACTGTTTCAGTGTGGTACCCCATTACTCCGTGATTCAAACCAGAGAAAACCAAGGATCTGGCCAACAAGAATGCGAAGAAGGTAAAATCATGAGTCAGATGCGGGCATAAGCCAGACCTAACCCAGACCTATCCGGTGTTACCGACTAAAACACTGACCGAATCCAGCTTTAATTGACCGTTACTGTGTGGCACAACATTACTACGTGATTCAAACCCGAGAAGTTCCAGGAACTGGCCAACATGTATGCGAAGTAGGCAAAATCATGAGCCAGATGCGGGCATAACCCAGACCTAACCGTTGTTATCCTCTAAAATGTGGATCGAAACCAGGTTTAATTGACTGTTTCAGTGTGGTACCCCATTACTCCGTGATCCAAACCAGAGAAAACCATGGATCTCGCCAACAAGAATGCGGACAAGGCAAAATCATGAGCCAGATGCGGGCATAACGCAGACCTAACCCAGTCCTAACCTGTGTTATCCTCTAAAATATTGGTCGAACCAGGTTTAGTTGACTGTTTCGCTGTGGTACCACATTACTACGTGATTCAAACCAGAGAAAACCAAGGTGCTGGCCTACAAGTATGCGGAAAAGGCAAAATCATGATTCAGATGCGCGCATAAGCCAGACCTGACCCAGACCTAACCGGTGTTATCCTCTAAAATATTGATCGAAACCGGGTTTAATTGTCTGTCTCAGTGTGGTACCACATTACTACGTGATTCAAACCCGAAAAAACACAAGATCTGGCCTACAAGTACATGAAAAAGGCAAAATCATGAGCGAGATGCTGGCATAACCCAGGCCTAACATAGACCAAACCGGTGTTATCCTCTAAAATATTGATCGAAACCAGGTTTCATTGACTGTTACAGTGTGGTACCACATTACTACGTGATTCAAACCAGAGAAAACCAAGGATCTGGCCAACAAGAATGCGGAAAAGGCAATATCATGAGCCAGATGCGGCCATAACCCTGACCTAACCCAGACCTAACCGGTTTTATCCTCTAAAATATTGATCGAAAACAAGTTTAATTCTCTGTTTCAGTGTGGTACCACATTACTACCTGATTCAAACAAGATAAAACCAAGGATCTGGCCAACAAGAATGCGGAATAGGCAAAATCGTGAATCAGATGCGGGCATAACCCAGACCTAACCCAGACCTAACCGGTGTTATCCTCTAAAATATTGATCGAAACCAAGTTTAATGGACTGTTTCAGTGTGGTGCCACATTACTACGTGATTCAAACCCGAAAAAACCCAGGATCTGGCCAAGAAGTATGCGAAGAAGGCAAAATCATGATTCAGATGCGGGTATAACCCAGACGTAACCCAGACCTAACCGGTGTTATCCTCTAAAATATTGATCGAAACCAAGTTTAATGGACTGTTTCAGTGTGGTGCCACATTACTACGTGATTCAAACCCGAAAAAACCCAGGATCTGGCCAACAAGTTTGCGAAGAAGGCAAAATCATGAGCCAGATGCGGGCATAACCCAGACCTAACCCAGACCTAACCGGTGTTATCCTCTAAAATATTGATCGAAACCAAGTTTAATGGACTGTTACACTGTGGTTCCACATTACTACGTGATTAAAACCCGAAAAAACCCAGGATCTGGCCAACGAGTATGCGAAGAAAGCAAAATCATGAGCCAGATGCGGGCATAACCCAGGCCAAACCCAGACCTAACCGGTTTTATCCTCTAAAATATTCATCGAAACCAGGTTCAATTGTCTGTTTCAGTGTGGTACCTCATTACTACGTGATTCAAACCAGAGAAAACGAAGGATCTGGCAAACAAGAATGCGGAAAAGGCAAAATCATGAGGCTGATACGGGCATAACCCAGACCTAACCCAGACCTTACCGGTGTTACCGACTAAAATACTTACCGAATCCAGGCTTAATTGGCTGTTTCAGTGTGGTAACACATTACTACGTGATTCAAACCAGAGAAAACCAAGGATCTGGCCAACAAGTATGCGGAAAAGGCAAAATCATGATTCAGATGCGGGCATAACCCAGACCTGACCCAGACCTAACCGGCGTTATCCTCTAAAATATTGATCGAAACCAGGTTTAATTGTCTGTCTCAGTGTGGTACCACATTACTACGTGATTCAAACCAGAGAAAACCAAGGATCTGGCCAACAAGAATGCGGAAAAGGCAATATCATGAGCCAGATGCGGGCATAACCCAGACCTATCCCAGACCTAACCGTTGTTATCCTGTGAAATATTGATCGAAACCAGGTTTAATTGACTTTTTCAGTGTGGTACCACATTACTACGTGATTCAAACAGGAAAAAACCCAGGATCTGGCCAACAAGTATGCGAAGAAGGCAAAATCATGAGCCAGATGCGGGCATAACCCAGACCTAACCCAGAACTAACCGGTGTTATCCTCTAAAATATTGATCGAAACCAGGTTTAATTGTCTGTTTCAGTGCGGCACCACATTACTACGTGATTCAAACTAGACAAAACCACGGAGCTGGCAAACAAGAATGTGGAAAAGGCAAAATCATGAGCCAGATGCGGGCATAACCCAGACCTATCCCAGACCTAACCGGTTTTATCATCTGAAATATTGATCGAAACCAGGTTTAACTGACTGTTTCAGTGTGGTAACACATTACTACGTGAATCAAACCAGAGAAAACCAAGGATCTGGCCAACAAGTATGCGGAAAAGGCAAAATCATGAGCCAGATGCGGGCATAACCCAGACCTATCCCAGACCTAACCGGTATTATCCTCTAAAATATTGATGGAAACCAGGTTTAATTGTCTGTTTCAGTGCGGTACCACAATACTACGTGATTCAAACCCGAGAAGATCCAGGAACTGGCCAACAAATTTGCAAAGAAGGCAAAATCATGAGCCAGATGCGGGCATAACCCAGACCTAACCCAGAACTAACCGGTGTTATCCTCTAAAATATTGTTCGAAACCAGGTGTAATTGTCTGTTTCAGTGTGGTACCACAATACTACGTGATTCAAACCCGAGAAGATCCAGGTTCTGGCCAACGAGTATTCGAAGTAGGCAAAATCATGAGCCAGATGCGGGCATAACCCAGACCTAACCCAGTCCTAAACGGTTTTATCCTCTAAAATATTCATCGAAACCAGGTTTAATTGTCTGTTTCAGTGTGGTACCACATTACTACGTGATCCAAACCAGAGAAAACCAAGGAGCTGCCCAACAAGAATGCGAAGAAGGTAAAATCATGAGTCAGATGCGGGCATAAGCCAGACCTAACCCAGACCTATCCGGTGTTACCGACTAAAATACTGACCGAATCCAGCTTTAATTGACTGTTACTGTGTGGCACAACACTACTACGTGATTCAAACCCGAAAAAACCCAGGACCTGTCCAACATGTATGCGAAGTAGGCAAAATCATGAGCCAGATGCGGGCATAACCCAGACCTAACCGTTGTTATCCTCTAAAATGTGGATCGAAACCAGGTTTAATTGACTGTTTCAGTGTGGTACCCCATTACTCCGTGATTCAAACCAGAGAAAACCAAGGATCTGGCCAACAAGAATGCGAAGAAGGTAAAATCATGAGTCAGATGCGGGCATAAGCCAGACCTAACCCAGATCTATCCGGTGTTACCGACTAAAATACTGACCGAATCCAGCTTTAATTGACCGTTACTGTGTGGCACAACATTACTACGTGATTCAAACCCGAGAAGATCCAGGAACTGGCCAACATGTATGCGAAGTAGGCAAAATCATGAGCCAGATGCGGGCATGACCCAGACCTAACCGTTGTTATCCTCTAAAATGTGGATCGAAACCAGGTTTAATTGACTGTTTCAGTGTGGTACCCCATTACTCCGTGATCCAAACCAGAGAAAACCATGGATCTCACCAACAAGAATGCGGACAAGGCAAAATCATGAGCCAGATGCGGGCATAACGCAGACCTAACCCAGTCCTAACCTGTGTTATCCTCTAAAATATTGGTCGAACCAGGTTTAGTTGACTGTTTCGCTGTGGTACCACATTACTACGTGATTCAAACCAGAGAAAACCAAGGTGCTGGCCTACAAGTATGCGGAAAAGGCAAAATCATGATTCAGATGCGCGCATAAGCCAGACCTGACCCAGACCTAACCGGTGTTATCCTCTAAAATATTGATCGAAACCGGGTTTAATTGTCTGTCTCAGTGTGGTACCACATTACTACGTGATTCAAACCAGAGAAAACTAAGGATCTGGCCAACAAGAATGCGGAAAAGGCTATATCATGAGCCAGATGCGGGCATAACCCAGACCTATCCCAGACCTAACCGGTGTTATCCTCTAAAATATTGATCGAAACCGGGTTTAATTGTCTGTCTCAGTGTGGTACCACATTACTACGTGATTCAAACAAGATAAAACCAAGGATCTGGCCAACAAGAATGCGGAAAAGGCTATATCATGAGCCAGATGCGGGCATAACCCAGATCTATCCCAGACCTAACCGGTGTTATCCTCTAAAATATTGATCGAAACCAGGTTTAATTGTCTGTTTCAGTGTGGTACCACATTACTATATGATTCAAACCCGAAAAAACCAAGGATCTGGCCAACAAGTTTGCGAAGAAGGCAAAATCATGAGCCAGATGCGGGCATAACCCAGACCTAACCCAGACCTAACCGGTGTTATCCTCTAAAATATTGATCGAAACCAAGTTTAATGGACTGTTACACTGTGGTTCCACATTACTACGTGATTAAAACCCGAAAAAACCCAGGATCTGGCCAACGAGTATGCGAAGAAGGCAAAATCATGAGCCAGATGCGGGCATAACCCAGGCCTAACCCAGACCTAACCGGTTTTATCCTCTAAAATATTCATCGAAACCAGGTTCAATTGTCTGTTTCAGTGTGGTACCTCATTACTACGTGATTCAAACCAGAGAAAACGAAGGATCTGGCAAACAAGAATGCGGAAAAGGCAAAATCATGAGGCAGATGCGGGCATTACCCAAACCTAACCCAGACCTAACCGGTTGTACCGACTAAGATACTGACCGAATCCAGCTTTAATTGACTGTTACTGGGTGGGTACCACATTATTACGTGATTCAAATCCGAAAAAACCCAGAATCTGGCCAACAAGTATGCAAAGAAGGCAAAATCATGCGTCAGATGCGGGCATAAACCAGACCTAACCGTTGTTATCCTCTAAAATGTGGATCGAAACCAGGTTTAATTGACTGTTTCAGTGTGGTACCCCATTACTCCGTGTTTCAAACCAGAGAAAACCAAGGATCTGGCCTACAAGTATGCGGAATAGGCAAAATCATGAGCCAGATGCGGGCATAACCCAGACCTAACCCAGACCTAACCGGTGTTATCCTCTAAAATATTGATCGAAACCAGGTTTCATTGACTGTTTCAGTGTGGTACCACATTACTACGTGATTCAAACCAGAGAAAACCAAGGATCTGGCCTACAAGCATGCGGAAAAGGCAAAATCATGAGCCAGATGCGGGCATGACCCAGACCTAACCCAGACCTTACCGGTGTTACCGACTAAAATACTCACCGAATCCAGGCCTAATTGGCTGTTTCAGTGTGGTACCACATTACTACGTGATTCAAACCAGAGAAAACCAAGGATCTGGCAAACAAGTATGCGGAAAAGGCAAAATCATGAGGCAGACACGGGCATAACCCAGACCTAACCCAGACCTAACCGGTGTTACCGACTAAAATACTTACTGAATCCAGGTTTAATTGACTGTTACTGTGTGGTACCACATGACTACGTGATTCAAATCCGAGAAAACCCAGAATCTGGCCAACAAGTATGCGAAGATGGCAAAATCATGCGCCAGATGCGGGCATAACCCAGACCTAACCGTTGTTATCCTCTAAAATGTGGATCGAAACCAGGTTTAATTGACTGTTTCAGTGTGGTACCACATTACTACGTGATTCAAACAGGAGAAAACCCAGGATCTGGCCAACAAGTATGCGAAGAAGGCAAAATCATGAGCGAGATGCGGGCACAACCCAGACCTAACCCAGACCTAACTGGTGTTATCCTCTAAAATATTGATCGAAACCAGGTTTCATTGAGTGTTACAGTGTGGTACCACATTACTACGTGATTCAAACCAGAGAAAACCAAGGATCTGGCCTACAAGTATGCGGAAAAGGCAAAATCATGAGCCAGATGCGGGCATAACCCAGACCTAACCCAGACCTAACCGGTGTTATCCTCTAAAATATTGATCGAAACCAGGTTTCATTGACTGTTTCAGTGTGGTACCACATTACTACGTGATTCAAACCAGAGAAGACCAAGGATCTGGCAAACAAGAATGCGGAAAAGGCAAAATCATGAGGCAGACACGGGCATAACCCAGACCTAACCCAGACCTAACCGGTGTAACCGACTAAAATACTGACCGAATCCAGGTTTAATTGACTGTTACTGTGTGGTACCACATGACTACGTGATTCAAACCCGAAAAAACCCAGGACCTGTCCAACATGTATGCGAAGTAGGCAAAATCATGAGCCAGATGCGGGCATAACCCAGACCTAACCGTTGTTATCCTCTAAAATGTGGATCGAAACCAGGTTTAATTGACTGTTTCAGTGTGGTACCCCATTACTCCGTGATTCAAACCAGAGAAAACCAAGGATCTGGCCAACAAGAATGCGAAGAAGGTAAAATCATGAGTCAGATGCGGGCATAAGCCAGACCTAACCCAGACCTATCCGGTGTTACCGACTAAAATACTGACCGAATCCAGCTTTAATTGACCGTTACTGTGTGGCACAACATTACTACGTGATTCAAACCCGAGAAGATCCAGGAACTGGCCAACATGTATGCGAAGTAGGCAAAATCATGAGCCAGATGCGGGCATGACCCAGACCTAACCGTTGTTATCCTCTAAAATGTGGATCGAAACCAGGTTTAATTGACTGTTTCAGTGTGGTACCCCATTACTCCGTGATCCAAACCAGAGAAAACCATGGATCTCACCAACAAGAATGCGGACAAGGCAAAATCATGAGCCAGATGCGGGCATAACGCAGACCTAACCCAGTCCTAACCTGTGTTATCCTCTAAAATATTGGTCGAACCAGGTTTAGTTGACTGTTTCGCTGTGGTACCACATTACTACGTGATTCAAACCAGAGAAAACCAAGGTGCTGGCCTACAAGTATGCGGAAAAGGCAAAATCATGATTCAGATGCGCGCATAAGCCAGACCTGACCCAGACCTAACCGGTGTTATCCTCTAAAATATTGATCGAAACCGGGTTTAATTGTCTGTCTCAGTGTGGTACCACATTACTACGTGATTCAAACCAGAGAAAACTAAGGATCTGGCCAACAAGAATGCGGAAAAGGCTATATCATGAGCCAGATGCGGGCATAACCCAGACCTATCCCAGACCTAACCGGTGTTATCCTCTAAAATATTGATCGAAACCGGGTTTAATTGTCTGTCTCAGTGTGGTACCACATTACTACGTGATTCAAACAAGATAAAACCAAGGATCTGGCCAACAAGAATGCGGAAAAGGCTATATCATGAGCCAGATGCGGGCATAACCCAGATCTATCCCAGACCTAACCGGTGTTATCCTCTAAAATATTGATCGAAACCAGGTTTAATTGTCTGTTTCAGTGTGGTACCACATTACTATATGATTCAAACCCGAAAAAACCAAGGATCTGGCCAACAAGTTTGCGAAGAAGGCAAAATCATGAGCCAGATGCGGGCATAACCCAGACCTAACCCAGACCTAACCGGTGTTATCCTCTAAAATATTGATCGAAACCAAGTTTAATGGACTGTTACACTGTGGTTCCACATTACTACGTGATTAAAACCCGAAAAAACCCAGGATCTGGCCAACGAGTATGCGAAGAAGGCAAAATCATGAGCCAGATGCGGGCATAACCCAGGCCTAACCCAGACCTAACCGGTTTTATCCTCTAAAATATTCATCGAAACCAGGTTCAATTGTCTGTTTCAGTGTGGTACCTCATTACTACGTGATTCAAACCAGAGAAAACGAAGGATCTGGCAAACAAGAATGCGGAAAAGGCAAAATCATGAGGCAGATGCGGGCATTACCCAAACCTAACCCAGACCTAACCGGTTGTACCGACTAAGATACTGACCGAATCCAGCTTTAATTGACTGTTACTGGGTGGGTACCACATTATTACGTGATTCAAATCCGAAAAAACCCAGAATCTGGCCAACAAGTATGCAAAGAAGGCAAAATCATGCGTCAGATGCGGGCATAAACCAGACCTAACCGTTGTTATCCTCTAAAATGTGGATCGAAACCAGGTTTAATTGACTGTTTCAGTGTGGTACCCCATTACTCCGTGTTTCAAACCAGAGAAAACCAAGGATCTGGCCTACAAGTATGCGGAATAGGCAAAATCATGAGCCAGATGCGGGCATAACCCAGACCTAACCCAGACCTAACCGGTGTTATCCTCTAAAATATTGATCGAAACCAGGTTTCATTGACTGTTTCAGTGTGGTACCACATTACTACGTGATTCAAACCAGAGAAAACCAAGGATCTGGCCTACAAGCATGCGGAAAAGGCAAAATCATGAGCCAGATGCGGGCATGACCCAGACCTAACCCAGACCTTACCGGTGTTACCGACTAAAATACTCACCGAATCCAGGCCTAATTGGCTGTTTCAGTGTGGTACCACATTACTACGTGATTCAAACCAGAGAAAACCAAGGATCTGGCAAACAAGTATGCGGAAAAGGCAAAATCATGAGGCAGACACGGGCGAACCCAGACCTAACCCAGACCTAACCGGTGTTACCGACTAAAATACTTACTGAATCCAGGTTTAATTGACTGTTACTGTGTGGTACCACATGACTACGTGATTCAAATCCGAGAAAACCCAGAATCTGGCCAACAAGTATGCGAAGATGGCAAAATCATGCGCCAGATGCGGGCATAACCCAGACCTAACCGTTGTTATCCTCTAAAATGTGGATCGAAACCAGGTTTAATTGACTGTTTCAGTGTGGTACCACATTACTACGTGATTCAAACAGGAGAAAACCCAGGATCTGGCCAACAAGTATGCGAAGAAGGCAAAATCATGAGCGAGATGCGGGCACAACCCAGACCTAACCCAGACCTAACTGGTGTTATCCTCTAAAATATTGATCGAAACCAGGTTTCATTGAGTGTTACAGTGTGGTACCACATTACTACGTGATTCAAACCAGAGAAAACCAAGGATCTGGCCTACAAGTATGCGGAAAAGGCAAAATCATGAGCCAGATGCGGGCATAACCCAGACCTAACCCAGACCTAACCGGTGTTATCCTCTAAAATATTGATCGAAACCAGGTTTCATTGACTGTTTCAGTGTGGTACCACATTACTACGTGATTCAAACCAGAGAAGACCAAGGATCTGGCAAACAAGAATGCGGAAAAGGCAAAATCATGAGGCAGACACGGGCATAACCCAGACCTAACCCAGACCTAACCGGTGTAACCGACTAAAATACTGACCGAATCCAGGTTTAATTGACTGTTACTGTGTGGTACCACATGACTACGTGATTCAAACCCGAAAAAACCCAGGACCTGTCCAACATGTATGCGAAGTAGGCAAAATCATGAGCCAGATGCGGGCATAACCCAGACCTAACCGTTGTTATCCTCTAAAATGTGGATCGAAACCAGGTTTAATTGACTGTTTCAGTGTGGTACCCCATTACTCCGTGATTCAAACCAGAGAAAACCAAGGATCTGGCCAACAAGAATGCGAAGAAGGTAAAATCATGAGTCAGATGCGGGCATAAGCCAGACCTAACCCAGACCTATCCGGTGTTACCGACTAAAATACTGACCGAATCCAGCTTTAATTGACCGTTACTGTGTGGCACAACATTACTACGTGATTCAAACCCGAGAAGATCCAGGAACTGGCCAACATGTATGCGAAGTAGGCAAAATCATGAGCCAGATGCGGGCATGACCCAGACGTAACCGTTGTTATCCTCTAAAATGTGGATCGAAACCAGGTTTAATTGACTGTTTCAGTGTGGTACCCCATTACTCCGTGATCCAAACCAGAGAAAACCATGGATCTCACCAACAAGAATGCGGACAAGGCAAAATCATGAGCCAGATGCGGGCATAACGCAGACCTAACCCAGTCCTAACCTGTGTTATCCTCTAAAATATTGGTCGAACCAGGTTTAGTTGACTGTTTCGCTGTGGTACCACATTACTACGTGATTCAAACCAGAGAAAACCAAGGTGCTGGCCTACAAGTATGCGGAAAAGGCAAAATCATGATTCAGATGCGCGCATAAGCCAGACCTGACCCAGACCTAACCGGTGTTATCCTCTAAAATATTGATCGAAACCGGGTTTAATTGTCTGTCTCAGTGTGGTACCACATTACTACGTGATTCAAACCAGAGAAAACTAAGGATCTGGCCAACAAGAATGCGGAAAAGGCTATATCATGAGCCAGATGCGGGCATAACCCAGACCTATCCCAGACCTAACCGGTGTTATCCTCTAAAATATTGATCGAAACCGGGTTTAATTGTCTGTCTCAGTGTGGTACCACATTACTACGTGATTCAAACAAGATAAAACCAAGGATCTGGCCAACAAGAATGCGGAAAAGGCTATATCATGAGCCAGATGCGGGCATAACCCAGATCTATCCCAGACCTAACCGGTGTTATCCTCTAAAATATTGATCGAAACCAGGTTTAATTGTCTGTTTCAGTGTGGTACCACATTACTATATGATTCAAACCCGAAAAAACCAAGGATCTGGCCAACAAGTTTGCGAAGAAGGCAAAATCATGAGCCAGATGCGGGCATAACCCAGACCTAACCCAGACCTAACCGGTGTTATCCTCTAAAATATTGATCGAAACCAAGTTTAATGGACTGTTACACTGTGGTTCCACATTACTACGTGATTAAAACCCGAAAAAACCCAGGATCTGGCCAACGAGTATGCGAAGAAGGCAAAATCATGAGCCAGATGCGGGCATAACCCAGGCCTAACCCAGACCTAACCGGTTTTATCCTCTAAAATATTCATCGAAACCAGGTTCAATTGTCTGTTTCAGTGTGGTACCTCATTACTACGTGATTCAAACCAGAGAAAACGAAGGATCTGGCAAACAAGAATGCGGAAAAGGCAAAATCATGAGGCAGATGCGGGCATTACCCAAACCTAACCCAGACCTAACCTGTTGTACCGACTAAGATACTGACCGAATCCAGCTTTAATTGACTGTTACTGGGTGGGTACCACATTATTACGTGATTCAAATCCGAAAAAACCCAGAATCTGGCCAACAAGTATGCAAAGAAGGCAAAATCATGCGTCAGATGCGGGCATAAACCAGACCTAACCGTTGTTATCCTCTAAAATGTGGATCGAAACCAGGTTTAATTGACTGTTTCAGTGTGGTACCCCATTACTCCGTGTTTCAAACCAGAGAAAACCAAGGATCTGGCCTACAAGTATGCGGAATAGGCAAAATCATGAGCCAGATGCGGGCATAACCCAGACCTAACCCAGACCTAACCGGTGTTATCCTCTAAAATATTGATCGAAACCAGGTTTCATTGACTGTTTCAGTGTGGTACCACATTACTACGTGATTCAAACCAGAGAAAACCAAGGATCTGGCCTACAAGCATGCGGAAAAGGCAAAATCATGAGCCAGATGCGGGCATGACCCAGACCTAACCCAGACCTCACCGGTGTTACCGACTAAAATACTCACCGAATCCAGGCCTAATTGGCTGTTTCAGTGTGGTACCACATTACTACGTGATTCAAACCAGAGAAAACCAAGGATCTGGCAAACAAGTATGCGGAAAAGGCAAAATCATGAGGCAGACACGGGCATAACCCAGACCTAACCCAGACCTAACCGGTGTTACCGACTAAAATACTTACTGAATCCAGGTTTAATTGACTGTTACTGTGTGGTACCACATGACTACGTGATTCAAATCCGAGAAAACCCAGAATCTGGCCAACAAGTATGCGAAGATGGCAAAATCATGCGCCAGATGCGGGCATAACCCAGACCTAACCGTTGTTATCCTCTAAAATGTGGATCGAAACCAGGTTTAATTGACTGTTTCAGTGTGGTACCACATTACTACGTGATTCAAACAGGAGAAAACCCAGGATCTGGCCAACAAGTATGCGAAGAAGGCAAAATCATGAGCGAGATGCGGGCACAACCCAGACCTAACCCAGACCTAACTGGTGTTATCCTCTAAAATATTGATCGAAACCAGGTTTCATTGAGTGTTACAGTGTGGTACCACATTACTACGTGATTCAAACCAGAGAAAACCAAGGATCTGGCCTACAAGTATGCGGAAAAGGCAAAATCATGAGCCAGATGCGGGCATAACCCAGACCTAACCCAGACCTAACCGGTGTTATCCTCTAAAATATTGATCGAAACCAGGTTTCATTGACTGTTTCAGTGTGGTACCACATTACTACGTGATTCAAACCAGAGAAGACCAAGGATCTGGCAAACAAGAATGCGGAAAAGGCAAAATCATGAGGCAGACACGGGCATAACCCAGACCTAACCCAGACCTAACCGGTGTAACCGACTAAAATACTGACCGAATCCAGGTTTAATTGACTGTTACTGTGTGGTACCACATGACTACGTGATTCAAATCCGAGAAAACCCAGAATCTGGCCAACAAGTATGCGAAGATGGCAAAATCATGCGCCAGATGCGGGCATAACCCAGACCTAACCGTTGTTATCCTCTAAAATGTGGATCGAAACCAGGTTTAATTGACTGTTTCAGTGTGGTACCCCATTACTCCGTGATTCAAACCAGAGAAAACCAAGGATCTGGCCAACAAGAATGCGGACAAGGCAAATTCATGAGCCTGATGCGGGTATAACCCAGACGTAACCCGTGACCTAACCGGTGTTATCCTCTAAAATATTGATCGAAACCAAGTTTAATGGACTGTTTCAGTGTGGAACCACATTACTACGTGATTCAAATCCGAAAAAACCCAGAATCTGGCCAACAAGTATGCGAAGAAGGCAAAATCATGCGCCAGATGCGGGCATAACCCAGACCTAACCGTTGTTATCCTCTAAAATGTGGATCGAAACCTGGTTTAATTGACTGTTTCAGTGTGGTACCACATTACTACGTGATTCAAACAGGAGAAAACCCAGGATCTGGCCAACAAGTATGCGAAGAAGGCAAAATCATGAGCGAGATGCGGGCACAACCCAGACCTAACCCAGACCTAACTGGTGTTATCCTCTAAAATATTGATCGAAACCAGGTTTCATTGACTGTTACAGTGTGGTACCCCATTACTACGTGATTCAAACCAGAGAAAACCAAGGATCTGGCCTACAAGTATGCGGAAAAGGCAAAATCATGAGCCAGATGCGGGCATAACCCAGACCTAACCCAGACCTTACCGGTGTTACCGACTAAAATACTTACCGAATCCAGGCTTAATTGGCTGTTTCAGTGTGGTACCACATTACTACGTGATTCAAACCAGAGAAAACCAAGGATCTGGCAAACAAAAATGCGGAAAAGGCAAAATCATGAGGCAGACACGGGCATAACCCAGACCTAATCCAGACCTAACCGTTGTTATCCTCTAAAATGTGGATCGAAACCAGGTTTAATTGACTGTTTCAGTGTGGTACCACATTACTACGTGATTCAAACAGGAGAAAACCCAGGATCTGGCCAACAAGGATGCGAAGAAGGCAAAATCATGAGCGAGATGCGGGCACAACCCAGACCTAAGCCAGACCTAACTGGTGTTATCCTCTAAAATATTGATCGAAACCAGGTTTCATTGACTGTTACAGTGTGGTACCACATTACTACGTGATTCAAACCAGAGAAAACCAAGGATCTGGCCTACAAGTATGCGGAAAAGGCAAAATCATGAGCCAGATGCGGGCATAACCCAGACCTAACCCAGACCTTACCGGTGTTACCGACTAAAATACTTACCGAATCCAGGCTTAATTGGCTGTTTCAGTGTGGTACCACATTACTACGTGATTCAATCCAGAGAAAACCAAGGATCTGGCAAACAAGAATGCGGAAAAGGCAAAATCATGAGGCAGACACGGGCATAACCCAGACCTAACCCAGACCTAACCGGTGTTACCGACTAAAATACTGACCGAATCCAGGTTTAATTGATTGTTACTGTGTGGTACCACATGACTACGTGATTAAAATCCGAGAAAACCCAGAATCTGGCCAACAAGTATGCGAAGATGGCAAAATCATGCGCCAGATGCGGGCATAACCCAGACCTAACCGTTGTTATCCTCTAAAATGTGGATCGAAACCAGGTTTAATTGACTGTTTCAGTGTGGTACCCCATTACTCCGTGATTCAAACCAGAGAAAACCAGGGATCTGGCCAACAAGAATGCGGACAAGGCAAATTCATGAGCCTGATGCGGGTAAAACCCAGACGTAACCCGTGACCTAACCGGTGTTATCCTCTAAAATATTGATCGAAACCAAGTTTAATGGACTGCTTTAGTGTGGAACCACATTACTACGTGATTCAAATCCGAAAAAACCCAGAATCTGGCCAACAAGTATGCGAAGAAGGCAAAATCATGCGCCAGATGCGGGCATAACCCAGACCTAACCGTTGTTATCCTCTAAAATGTGGATCGAAACCAGGATTAATTGACTGTTTCAGTGTGGTACCACATTACTACGTGATTCAAACAGGAGAAAACCCAGGATCTGGCCAACAAGTATGCGAAGAAGGCAAAATCATGAGCGAGATGCGGGCACAACCCAGACCTAACCCAGACTTAACTGGTGTTATCCTCTAAAATATTGATCGAAACCAGGTTTCATTGACTGTTACAGTGTGGTACCACATTACTACGTGATTCAAACCAGAGAAAACCAAGGATCTGGCCTACAAGTATGCGGAAAAGGCAAAATCATGAGCCAGATACGGGTATAACCCAGACCTAACCCAGACCTAACCGGTGTTATCCTCTAAAATATTGATCGAAACCAGGTTTCATTGACTGTTTCAGTGTGGTACCACATTACTACGTGATTCAAACCAGAGAAAACCAAGGATCTGGCCTACAAGCATGCGGAAAAGGCAAAATCATGAGCCAGATGCGGGCATAACCCAGACCTAACCCAGACCTTACCGGTGTTACCGACTAAAATACTCACCGAATCCAGGCTTAATTGGCTGTTTCAGTGTGGTACCACATTACTACGTGATTCAAACCAGAGAAAACCAAGGATCTGGCAAACAAGAATGCGGAAAAGGCAAAATCATGAGGCAGACACGGGCATAACCCAGACCTAACCCAGACCTAACCGGTGTTACCGACTAAAATACTGACCGAATCCAGGTTTAATTGACTGTTACTGTGTGGTACCACATGACTACGTGATTCAAATCCGAGAAAACCCAGAATCTGGCCAACAAGTATGCGAAGATGGCAAAATCATGCGCCAGATGCGGGCATAACCCAGACCTAACCGTTGTTATCCTCTAAAATGTGGATCGAAACCAGGTTTAATTGACTGTTTCAGTGTGGTACCCCATTACTCCGTGATTCAAACCAGAGAAAACCAAGGATCTGGCCAACAAGAATGCGGACAAGGCAAATTCATGAGCCTGATGCGGGTATAACCCAGACGTAACCCGTGACCTAACCGGTGTTATCCTCTAAAATATTGATCGAAACCAAGTTTAATGGACTGTTTCAGTGTGGAACCACATTACTACGTGATTCAAATCCGAAAAAACCCAGAATCTGGCCAACAAGTATGCGAAGAAGGCAAAATCATGCGCCAGATGCGGGCATAACCCAGACCTAACCGTTGTTATCCTCTAAAATGTGGATCGAAACCTGGTTTAATTGACTGTTTCAGTGTGGTACCACATTACTACGTGATTCAAACAGGAGAAAGCCCAGGATCTGGCCAACAAGTATGCGAAGAAGGCAAAATCATGAGCGAGATGCGGGCACAACCCAGATCTAACCCAGACCTAACTGGTGTTATCCTCTAAAATATTGATCGAAACCAGGTTTCATTGACTGTTACAGTGTGGTACCACATTACTACGTGATTCAAACCAGAGAAAACCAAGGATCTGGCCTACAAGTATGCGGAAAAGGCAAAATCATGAGCCAGATGCGGGCATAACCCAGACCTAACCCAGACCTTACCGGTGTTACCGACTAAAATACTTACCGAATCCAGGCTTAATTGGCTGTTTCAGTGTGGTACCACATTACTACGCGATTCAAACCAGAGAAAACCATGGATCTGGCAAACAAGAATGCGGAAAAGGCAAAATCATGAGGCAGACACGGGCATAACCCAGACCTAACCCAGACCTAACCGGTGTTACCGACTAAAATACTGACCGAATCCAGGTTTAATTGATTGTTACTGTGTGGTACCACGTGACTACGTGATTCAAATCCGAGAAAACCCAGAATCTGGCCAACAAGTATGCGAAGATGGCAAAATCATGCGCCAGATGCGGGCATAACGCAGACCTAACCGTTGTTATCCTCTAAAATGTGGATCGAAACCAGGTTTAATTGACTGTTTCAGTGTGGTACCCCATTACTCCGTGATTCAAACCAGAGGAAACCAAGGATCTGGCCAACAAGAATGCG
Organism: Colletes latitarsis; assembly: GCF_051014445.1. Lineage (NCBI taxonomy): Eukaryota > Metazoa > Arthropoda > Insecta > Hymenoptera > Colletidae > Colletes > Colletes latitarsis. The sequence goes on from NW_027488366.1 coordinate 11,169,612, forward strand.
GACAAGGCAAATTCATGAGCCTGATGCGGGTATAACCCAGACGTAACCCGTGACCTAACCGGTGTTATCCTCTAAAATATTGATCGAAACCAAGTTTAATGGACTGTTTCAGTGTGGAACCACATTACTACGTGATTCAAATCCGAAAAAACCCAGAATCTGGCCAACAAGTATGCGAAGAAGGCAAAATCATGCGCCAGATGCGGGCATAACCCAGACCTAACCGTTGTTATCCTCTAAAATGTGGATCGAAACCTGGTTTAATTGACTGTTTCAGTGTGGTACCACATTACTACGTGATTCAAACAGGAGAAAACCCAGGATCTGGCCAACAAGTATGCGAAGAAGGCAAAATCATGAGCGAGATGCGGGCACAACTCAGACCTAACCGAGACCTAACTGGTGTTATCCTCTAAAATATTGATCGAAACCAGGTTTCATTGACTGTTTCTGTGTGATACCACATTCAAACGTGATTCAAACCCTTAAAAACCCAGGATCTGGCCAACGAGTATGCGAAGAGGGCATAATCATGAGCCAGATGCGGGCATAACCCGGACCTAACCCAGACCTAACCGGTATTATCCTCTAAAATATTGATCGAAAACAAGTTTAATTGTCTGTTTCAGTGTGGTACCACATTACTACGTGATTCAAATCCGAAAAAACCCAGAATCTGGCCAACAAGTATGCGAAGAAGGCAAAATCATGCGCCAGATGCGGGCATAACCCAGACCTAACCGTTGTTATCCTCTAAAATGTGGATCGAAACCTGGTTTAATTGACTGTTTCAGTGTGGTACCACATTACTACGTGATTCAAACAGGAGAAAACCCAGGATCTGGCCAACAAGTATGCGAAGAAGGCAAAATCATGAGCGAGATGCGGGCACAACTCAGACCTAACCGAGACCTAACTGGTGTTATCCTCTAAAATATTGATCGAAACCAGGTTTCATTGACTGTTTCTGTGTGATACCACATTCAAACGTGATTCAAACCCTTAAAAACCCAGGATCTGGCCAACGAGTATGCGAAGAGGGCATAATCATGAGCCAGATGCGGGCATAACCCGGACCTAACCCAGACCTAACCGGTATTATCCTCTAAAATATTGATCGAAAACAAGTTTAATTGTCTGTTTCAGTGTGGTACCACATTACTACCTGATTCAAACAAGATAAAACCAAGGTTCTGGTCAACAAGTATGCGAAGAAGGTAAAATCTTGAGTCAGATGGGGGCATAACCCAGACCTAACCCAGGCCTAACCGGTGTTACCGACTAAAATACTGACCGAATCCAGGTTTAAATCACTGTTAAATCGTGGTACCACATTACTACGTGATTCAAATCCAAAAAAACCATGGATCTGGCCAACAAGTATGCGAAGAAGGCAAAATCATGAGCCAGATGCGGCATAACCCAGACCTAACCGGTGTTATCCTCTAAAATATTGATCGAAACCAATTTTAATGGACTGTTTCAGTGTGGTACCACATTACTACGTGATTCAAACCAGAGAAAACCAAGGTGCTGGCCTACAAGTATGCGGAAAAGGCAAAATCATGATTCAGAAGCGGGCATAAGCCAGACCTGACCCAGACCTAACCGGTGTTATCCTCTAAAATATTGATCGAAACCGGGTTTAATTGTCTGTCTCAGTGTGGTACCACATTACTACGTGACTCAAACCAGAGAAAACCAAGGACCTGGCCAACAAGAATGCGGAAAAGGCAATATCATGAGCCAGATGCGGGCATAACCCAGACCTATCCCAGACCTAACCGGTGTTATCCTCTAAAATATTGATCGAAACCAGGTTTAATTGTCTGTTTCAGTGTGGTACCACATTACTATATGATTCAAACCCGAAAAAACACAAGATCTCGCCTACAAGTACATGAAAAAGGCAAAATCATGAGCGAGATGCGGGCATAACCCAGGCCTAACCTAGACCAAACCGGTGTTATCCTCTAAAATATTGATCGAAACCAGGTTTCATTGACTGTTACAGTGTGGTACCACATTACTACGTGATTCAAACCAGAGAAAACCAAGGATCTGGCCAACAAGAATGCGGAAAAGGCAATATCATGAGCCAGATGCGGCCATAACCCAGACCTAACCCAGACCTAACCGGTTTTATCCTCTAAAATATTGATCGAAACCAAGTTTAATTCTCTGTTTCAGTGTGGTACCACATTACTACCTGATTCAAACAAGATGAAACCAAGGATCTGGCCAACAAGAATGCGGAATAGGCAAAATCGTGAACCAGATGCGGGCATAACCCAGACCTAACCCAGACCTAACCGGTGTTATCCTCTAAAATATTGATCGAAACCAAGTTTAATGGACTGTTTCAGTGTGGTGCCACATTACTACGTGATTCAAACCCGAAAAAACCCAGGATCTGGCCAACAAGTATGCGAAGAAGGCAAAATCATGATTCAGATGCGGGTATAACCCAGACGTAACCCAGACCTAACCGGTGTTATCCTCTAAAATATTGATCGAAACCAAGTTTAATGGACTGTTTCTGTGCGGAACCACATTACTACGTGATTCAAACCCTAAAAAACCAAGGATCTGGCCAACAAGAATGCGGACAAGGCAAAATCATGAGCCAGATGCGGGTATAACCCAGACGTAACCCAGCCCTAACCGGTGTTATCCTGTATAATATTGATCGAAACCAAGTTTAATGGACTGTTTCAGTGTGGAACCACATTACTACGTGATTCAAACCCTAAAAAACCCAGGATCTGGCCAACAAGTTTGCGAAGAAGGCAAAATCATGAGCCAGATGCGGGCATAACCCAGACCTAACCCAGACCTAACCGGTGTTATCCTCTAAAATATTGATCGAAACCGAGTTTATTGGACTGTTACACTGTGGTTCCACATTACTACGTGATGAAAACCCGAAAAAACCCAGGATCTGGCCAACAAGTATGCGAAGAAGGCAAAATCATGAGCCAGATGCGGGCATAACCCAGACCTAACCGTTGTTATCCTCTAAAATGTGGATCGAAACCAAGTTTAATTCTCTGTTTCAGTGTGGTACCCCATTACTCCGTGATTCAAACCAGAGAAAACCAAGGATCTGGCCAACAAGAATGCGGACAAGGCAAAATCATGAGCCAGATGCGGGTATAACCCAGACGTAACCCAGACATAACCGGTTTTATCCTCTAAAATATTCATCGAAACCAGGTTTAATTGTCTGTTTCAGTGTGGTACCTCATTACTACGTGATTCAAACCAGAGAAAACCAGGGATCTGGCCAACAAGAATGCGGAAAAGGCAAAATCATGAGGCAGACGCGGGCAAAACCCAAACCTAGCCCAGACCTAACCGGTTGTACCGACTAAAATACTCACCGAATCCAGGCTTAATTGGCTGTTACTGTGTGGCACCACATTACTACGTGATTCAAATCCGAGAAAACCCAGAATCTGGCCAACAAGTATGCGAAGAAGGCAAAATCACGCGCCAGATGCGGGCATAACCCAGACCTAACCGTTGTTATCCTCTAAAATGTGGATCGAAACCAGGTTTAATTGACTGTTTCAGTGTGGTACCCCATTACTCCGTGATTCAAACTAGAGAACACCAAGGATCTGGCAAACAAGAATGCGGAAAAGGCAAAATCATGAGGCAGATGCGGGCAAAACCCAAACCTAGCCCAGACCTAACCGGTTGTACCGACTAAAATACTCACCGAATCCAGGCTTAATTGGCTGTTTCAGTGTGGTACCACATTACTACGTGATTCAAACCAGAGAAAACCAAGGATCTGGCCAACAAGTATGCGGAAAAGGCAAAATCATGAGCCAGATGCGGGCATAACCCAGACCTGTCCCAGACCTAACCGGTGTTATCCTCTAAAATATTGATCGAAACCAGGTTTAATTGACTGTTTCAGAGTGGTACCAGATTACTACGTGATTCAAACCAGAGAAAACCAGGGATCTGGCCAACAAGAATGCGGAAAAGGCAAAATCATGAGCCAGATGCGGGCATAACCCAGACCTATCCCAGACCTAACCGGTGGTATCCTCTAAAATGTTGATCGAAACCAGGTTTAATTGTCTGTTTCAGTGTGGTACCACAATACTACGTGATTCAAACCCGAGAAGATCCAGGAACTGGCCAAAAAATTTGCGAAGAAGGCAAAATCATGAGCCAGATGCGGGCATTACCCAGACCTAACCCAGAACTAACCGGTGTTATCCTCTAAAATATTGTTCGAAACCAGGTTTAATTGTCTGTTTCAGTGTGGTACCACATTACTACGTGATTCAAACATGAGAAAAGCAAGGATCTGGCCAACAAGAATGCGGAAAAGGCAAAATCATGAGCCAGATGCGGGCATAACCGAGACCTATCCCAGACCTAACCGGTGTTATCCTCTATAATATTGATCGAAACCAGGTTTAATTGACTGTTTCAGTGTGGTACCACAATACTACGTGATTCAAACCCGAAAAGATCCAGGATCTGGCCAACAAATTTGCGAAGAAGGCAAATTCATGAGCCAGATGCTGGCATAACCCAGACCTAACCCAGAACTAACCGGTGTTATCCTCTAAAATATTGATCGAAACCAGGTTTAATTGTCTGTTTCAGTGTGGTACCACATTACTACGTGATTCAAACCCGAAAAAACCCAGGTTCTGGCCAACGAGTATGCGAAGAAGGCAAAATCATGAGCCAGATGCGGGCATAACCCGGACCTAACCCAGACCTAACCGGTTTTATCCTCTAAAATATTGATCGAAAACAAGTTTAATAGTCTGTTTCAGTGTGGTACCACATTACTACCTGATTCAAACAAGATAAAACCAAGGATCTGGCCAACAAGGATGCGAAGAAGGTAAAATCGTGAGCCAGATGCGGGCATAAGCCAGACCTTACCCAGACCTGTCCGGTGTTACCGACTAAAATACTGACCGAATCCAGCTTTAATTGACTGTTACCGTCAGGCACCACATTACTACGTGATTCAAACCCGGAAAAACACTGGACCTGTCCAACAAGTATGCGAAGTAGGCAAAATCATGAGCCAGATGCGGGCATAACCCAGACCTAACCCAGTCCTAAACGGTTTTATCCTCTAAAATATTCATCGAAACCAGGTTTAATTGTCTGTTTTAGTGTGGTACCACATTACTACGTGATTCAAACCAGAGAAAACCAAGGAGCTGCCCAACAAGAATGCGAAGAAGGTAAAATCATGAGTCAGATGCGGGCATAAGCCAGACCTAACCCAGACCTATCCGGTGTTACCGACTAAAATACTGACCGAATCCAGCTTTAATTGACTGTTACTGTGTGGCACAACATTACTACGTGATGCAAACCCGAAAAAACCCAGGACCTATCCAACATGTATGCGAAGTAGGCAAAATCATGAGCCAGATGCGGGCATAACCCAGACCTAACCGTTGTTACCCTCTAAAATGTGGATCGAAACCAGGTTTAATTGACTGCTTCAGTGTGGTACCCCATTACTCCGTGATCAAACCAGAGAAAACCAAGGATCTGGCCAACAAGAATGCGAAGAAGGTAAAATCATGAGTCAGATGCGGGCATAAGCCAGACCTAACCCAGACCTATCCGGTGTTACCGACTAAAATACTGACCGAATCCAGCTTTAATTGACCGTTACTGTGTGGCACAACATTACTACGTGATTCAAACCCGAGAAAACCCAGAATCTGGCCAACAAGTATGCGAAGAAGGCAAAATCATGCGCCAGATGCGGGCATAACCCAGACCTATCCCAGACCTAACCGTTGTTATCCTGTGAAATATTGATCGAAACCAGGTTTAATTGTCTGTTTCGGTGTGGTACCCCATTACTACGTGATTCAAACCAGAGAAAACGAAGGATCTGGCAAACAAGAATGCGGAAAAGGCAAAATCATGAGGCAGACACGGGCATAACCCAGACCTAACCCAGACCTAACCGGTGTTACCGACTAAAATACTGACCGAATCTAGGTTTAATTGACTGTTACTGTGTGGTATCACATTACTACGTGATTCAAATCCGAGAAAACCCAGAATCTGGCCAACAAGTATGCGAAGAAGGCAAAATCATGCGCCAGATGCGGGCATAACCCAGACCTAACCGTTGTTATCCTCTAAAATGTGGATCGAAACCAGGTTTAATTGACTGTTTCAGTATGGTACCCCATTACTCCGTGATTCAAACCAGAGAAAACCAAGGATCTGGCCAACAAGAATGCGGACAAGGCAAATTCATGAGCCTGATGCGGGTATAACCCAGACGTAACCCAGACCTAACCGGTATTATCCTCTAAAATATTGATCGAAACCAAGTTTAATGGACTGTTTCAGTGTGGAACCACATTACTACGTGATTCAAATCCGAAAAAACCCAGAATCTGGCCAACAAGTATGCGAAGAAGGCAAAATCATGCGCCAGATGCGGGCATAACCCAGACCTAACCGTTGTTATCCTCTAAAATGTGGATCGAAACCAGGTTTAATTGACTGTTTCAGTGTGGTACCCCATTACTCCGTGATTCAAACCAGAGAAAACCAAGGATCTGGCCAACAAGAATGCGGAAAAGGCAAAATCATGAGCCAGATGCGGGCATAACCCAGACCTATCCCAGACCTAACCGGTGTTATCCTCTAAAATATTGATCGAAACCAGGTTTAATTGTCTGTTTCAGTGTGGCACCACATTACTACGTGATTCAAACAGGAGAAAACCCAGGATCTGGCCAACAAGTATGCGAAGAAGGCAAAATCATGAGCGAGATGCGGGCACAACCCAGACCTAACCCAGACCTAACTGGTGTTATCCTCTAAAATATTGATCGAAACCAGGTTTCATTGACTGTTACAGTGTGGTACCACATTACTACGTGATTCAAACCAGAGAAAACCAAGGATCTGGCCTACAAGTATGCGGAAAAGGCAAAATCATGAGCCAGATGCGGGCATAACCCAGACCTAACCCAGACCTTACCGGCGTTACCGACTAAAATACTTACCGAATCCAGGCTTAATTGGCTGTTTCAGCGTGGTACCACAATACTACGTGATTCAAACCCGAAAAGATCCAGGAACTGGCCAACAAATTTGCGAAGAAGGCAAAATCATGAGCCAGATGCTGGCATAACCCAGACCTAACCCAGAACTAACCGGTGTTATCCTCTAAAATATTGATCGAAACCTGGTTTAATTGAGTGTTTCACTGTGGTACCACATTATTACGCGATTCAAACCAGAGAAAACCAAGGATTTGGCCAACAAGAATGCGGAAAAGGCAAAATCATGAGCCAGATGAGGGCATAACCCAGACCTAACCCAGACCTAACCGGTGTTATCTTCTAAAATATTGATCGAAATCAGGTTTGATTGACTGTTTCAGTGTGGTACCACATTACTACGTGATTCAAACCCGAAAAAAACCAGGATCTGTCCAACAAGTATGCGAAGAAGGTAAAATCTTGAGTCAGATGGGGGCATAACCCATACCTAACCCAGGCCTAACCGGTGTTACCGATTAAAATACTGACCGAATCCAGGTGTAATTCACTGTTACTTCGTGGTACCACATTACTACGTGATTCAAACCAGAGAAAACGAAGGATCTGGCCAACAAGTATGCGGAAAAGGTAAAATCATGAGCCCGATGCGGGCATGACCCAGACCTGACCCTGACCTAACCGGTGTTATCCTCTAAAATATTGATCGAAACCATGTTTAATTGACTGTTTCAGTGTGGTACCACATTACTACGTGATTCGAATCAGAGAAAACCAAGGATTTGGCCAACAAGTATGCGGAAAAGGCAAAATCATGAGCCAGATGCGGGCATAACCCAGACCTAACCCAGACCTAACCGGTTTTATCCTCTAAAATATTGATCGAAACCAGGTTTAATTGACTGTTTCACTGTGGTACCACATTACTACGCGATTCAAACCAGAGAAAACCAAGGATCTGGCCAACAGGAATGCGGAAAAGGCAAAATCATGAGCCAGATGTGGGCATAACCCATACCTGACCCAGACCTAATCGGTTTTATCCCCTGAAATATTGATCGAAACCAGGTTTCACTGACTGTTTCAGTGTGGTACCACATTACTACGTGATTCGAACCAGAGAAAACCAAGGATTTGGCCAACAAGTATGCGGAAAAGGCAAAATCATGAGCCAGATGCGGGCATAACCCAGACCTAACCCAGACCTAACCGGTTTTATCCTCTAAAATATTGATCGAAAGCAGGTTTAATTGACTGTTTCACTGTGGTACCACATTACTACGTGATTCAAACCCGAAAAAACCCAGGATCTGGCCAACAAGTATGCGAAGAAGGCAAAATTATGAGCGAGATGCGGGCATAACCCAGACGTGACCCAGACCTAACCGGCGTTATCCTCGAAAATATTGATCGAAACCAAGTTTAATGGTCTGTTTCAGTGTGGTACCAAATTACTACGTGAATCAAACAAGATAAAACCAAGGTTCTGATCAACAGGAATGCGGAAAAGGTAAAATCATGAGCCAGATGTGGACATAAGCCATACCTAACCCAGACCTAACCGGTTTTATCCTCTAAAATATTGATCGAAACCAGGTTTAATTGACTGTTTCAATGTGGTGCCACATTACTACGTGATTCAAATCCGAAAAAACCCAGGATCTGGCCAACAAGTATGCGAACAAGGCAAAATCATGAGCCAGATGCGGGCATAACCCAGACATAACCCAGACCTAACCGGTGTTATCCTCGAAAATATTGATCGAAACCAGGTTTAATTGACTGTTTCACAGTGGTACCACATTATTACGTGATTCAAACCCGAAAAAACCCAGGATCTGTCCAACAACTATGCGAAGAAGGTAAAATCTTGAGTCAGATGGGGGCATAACCCAGACCAAACCCAGGCCTAACCGGTGTTACCGATTACAATACTGACCGAATCCAGGTGTAATTCACTGTTACTTCGTGGTACCACATTACTACGTGATTCAAACCAGAGAAAACGAAGGATCTGGCCAACAAGTATGCGGAAAAGGTAAAATCATGAGCCAGATGCGGGCATAACCTAGACCTGACCCAGACCTAACCGGTGTTATCCTCTAAAATATTGATCGAAAACAAGTTTAATTGTCTGTTTCAGTGTGGTACCACATTACTACCTGATTCAAACAAGATAAAACCAAGGTTCTGATCAACAGGAATGCGGAAAAGGTAAAATCATGAGCCAGATGTGGACATAAGCCATACCTAACCCAGACCTAACCGGTTTTATCCTCTAAAATATTGATCGAAACCAGGTTTAATTGACTGTTTCAATGTGGTGCCACATTACTACGTGATTCAAATCCGAAAAAACCCAGGATCTGGCCAACAAGTATGCGAACAAGGCAAAATCATGAGACAGATGCGGGCATAACCCAGACCTAACCCAGACCTAACCGGTGTTACCCTCTAAAATATTGATCGAAACCAAGTTTAATGGTCTGTTTCAGTGTGGTACCAAATTACTACGTGAATCAAATCCGAAAAAACCCAGGATCTGTCCAACAAGTATACGAAGGAGGTAAAATCATGAGTCAGATGGGGGCATACCCAGACCTAACCCAGGCCTAACCGGTGTTACCGACTAAAATACTGACCGCATCCAGGTTTAATTGACTGTTACTGTGTGGCACCGCATAACTACGTGATTCAAACCCGAAAAAACCCAGGACCTGTCGAACATGTATGCGAAGTGGGCAAAATCATGAGCCAGATGCGGGCATAACCCAGACATAACCCAGACCTATCCGGTGTTATCCCCTGAAATATTGATCAAAACCAGGTTTCATTGACTGTTTCAGTGTGGTACCACATTACTACGTGATTCAAACCAGAGAAAACCAAGGATTTGGCCAACAAGTATGCGGAAAGGCAAAATCATGAGGCAGAGGCGGGCATAACCCAGACCTAACCCAGACCTAACCGGTGTTATCCTCGAAAATATTGATCGAAACCAGGTTTAATTGACTGTTTCACTGTGGTACCACATTACTACGTGATTCAAACCCGAAAAAACCCAGGATCTGGCCAACAAGTATGCGAAGAATGCAAAATTATGAGCGAGATGCGGGCATAACCCAGACCTAATCCAGACCTATCCGGTGCTATCCCCAGAAATATTCATCGAAACCAGGTTTAATTGACTGTTTCAGTTTGGTACCACATTACTATATGATTCAAACCTGAAAAAACACAAGATCTGGCCAACAAGTATATGAAAAAGGCAAAATCATGAGCGAGATGCGGCCATAACCCAGGCCTAACCTGGACCTAACCGGTGTTATCCTCTAAAATAATGATCGAAACCAGGTTTAATTGACTGTTTCACAGTGGTACCACATTATTACGTGATTCAAACCCGAAAAAACCCAGGATCTGTCCAACAACTATGCGAAGAAGGTAAAATCTTGAGTCAGATGGGGGCATAACCCAGACCTAACCCAGGCCTAACCGGTGTTACCGATTAAAATACTGACCGAATCCAGGTGTAATTCACTGTTACTTCGTGGTACCACATTACTACGTGATTCAAACCAGAGAAAACCCAGGACCTGGCCAACAAGTATGCGAAGAAGGCAAAATTATGAGCGAGATGCGGGCATAACCCATACCTAACCCAGACCTATCCGGTGTTATCCCCTGAAATATTCATCGAAACCAGGTTTAATTGACTGTTTCAGTGTGGTACCACATTACTACGTGATTCGAACCAGAGAAAACCAAGGATTTGGCCAACAAGTATGCGGAAAAGGCAAAATCATGAGCCAGATGCGGGCATAACCCAGACCTAACCCAGACCTAACCGGTTTTATCATCTAAAATATTGATCGAAACCAGGTTTAATTGACTGTTTCACTGTGGTACCACATTACTACGCGATTCAAACCAGAGAAAACCAAGGATCTGGCCAACAGGAATGCGGAAAAGGCAAAATCATGAGCCAGATGTGGGCATAACCCATACCTGACCCAGACCTAACCGGTTTTATCCCCTGAAATATTGATCGAAACCAGGTTTCATTGACTGTTTCAGTGTGGTACCACATTACTACGTGATTCGAACCAGAGAAAACCAAGGATTTGGCCAACAAGTATGCGGAAAAGGCAAGATCATGAGCCAGATGCGGGCATAACCCAGACCTAACCCAAACCTAACCGGTTTTATCCTCTAAAATATTGATCGAAACCAGGTTTAATTGACTGTTTCACTGTGGTACCACATTACTACGTGATTCAAACCCGAAAAAACCCAGGATCTGGCCAACAAGTATGCGAAGAAGGCAAAATTATGAGCGAGATGCGGGCATAACCCAGACGTGACCCAGACCTAACCGGTGTTATCCTCTAAAATATTGATCGAAACCAAGTTTAATGGACTGTTTCAGTGTGGAACCACATCACTACGTGATTCAAACCCTAAAAAACCCAGGATCTGGCCAACAAGTATGCGAATAACGCAAAATCATGAGCGAGTTGCGGGCATAACCCAGACCTAACCCAGACCTAACCGGTGTTATCCTCTAAAATATTGATCGAAACCAAGTTTAATGGTCTGTTTCAGTGTGGTACCACGTTACTACGTGATTCAAACCAGAGAAAACCGAGGATCTGGCCTACAAGTATGCGAAAAAGGCAAAATCATAAGCCAGATGCGGGCATAACCCAGAACTAACCCAGACCTTACCGGTGTTACCAACTAAAATACTGACCGAATCCAGGTTTAGTTGGCTGTCTCAGTGTGGTACCACATTACTACGTGATTCAAACCAGAGCAAACCAAGGATTTGGCCAACAAGTATGCGGAAAGGCAAAATCATGAGGCAGAGGCGGGCATAACCCAGACCTAACCCAGACCTAACCGGTGTTATCCTCGAAAATATTGATCGAAACCAGGTTTAATTGACTGTTTCACTGTGGTACCACGTTACTACGTGATTCAAACCCGAAAAAACCCAGGATCTGGCCAACAAGTATGCGAAGAATGCAAAATTATGAGCGAGATGCGGCCATAACCCAGGCCTAACCTAGACCTAACCGGTGTTATCCTCTAAAATATTGATCGAAACCAGGTTTAATTGAGTGTTTCACTGTGGTACCACATTATTACGCGATTCAAACCAGAGAAAACCAAGGATTTGGCCAACAAGAATGCGGAAAAGGCAAAATCATGAGCCAGATACGGGCATAACCCAGACCTAATCCAGACCTAACCGGTGTTATCTTCTAAAATATTGATCGAAACCAGGTTTGATTGACTGTTTCAGTGTGGTAACACATTACTACGTGATTCAAACCCGAAAAAACCAGGATCTGTCCAACAAGTATGCGAAGAAGGTAAAATCATGAGTCAGATGGGGGCATACCCAGACCAAACCCAGACCTATCCGGTGTTATCCCCTGAAATATTGATCGAAACCAGGTTTCATTGACTGTTTCAGTGTGGTACCACATTACTACGTGATTCAAACCAGAGCAAACCAAGGATTTGGCCAACAAGTATGCGGAAAGGCAAAATCATGAGGCAGAGGCGGGCATAACCCAGACCTAACCCAGACCTAACCGGTGTTATCCTCGAAAATATTGATCGAAACCAGGTTTAATTGACTGTTTCACTGTGGTACCACATTACTACGTGATTCAAACCCGAAAAAACCCAGGATCTGGCCAACAAGTATGCGAAGAATGCAAAATTATGAGCGAGATGCGGGCATAACCCAGACCTGATCCAGACCTATCCGGTGCTATCCACTGAAATATTGATCGAAACCAGGTTTAATTGACTGTTTCAGTTTGGTACCACATTACTATATGATTCAAACCCGAAAAAACACAAGATCTGGCCAACAAGTATATGAAAAAGGCAAAATCATGAGCGAGATGCGGCCATAACCCAGGCCTAACCTAGACCTAACCGGTGTTATCCTCTAAAATATTGATCGAAACCAGGTTTAATTGACTGTTTCACAGTGGTACCACATTATTACGTGATTCAAACCCGAAAAAACGCAGGATCTGTCCACCAACTATGCGAAGAAGGTAAAATCTTGAGTCAGATGGGGGCATAACCCAGACCTAACCCAGGCCTAACCGGTGTTACCGATTAAAATACTGACCGAATCCAGGTGTAATTAACTGTTACTTCGTGGTACCACATTACTACGTGATTCAAACCAGAGAAAACCAAGGATTTGGCCAACAAGTTTTCGGAAAAGGCAAAATCATGAGCCAGATACGGGCATAACCCAGACCTGACCCTGACCTAACCGGTGTTATCCTCTAAAATATTGATCGAAAACAAGTTTAATTGACTGTTTCACTGTGGTACCACATTACTACGTGATTCAAACCCGAAAAAACCCAGGATCTGGCCAACAAGTATGCGAAGAATGCAAAATCATGAGCGAGATGCGGCCATAACCCAGGCCTAACCTAGACCTAACCGGTGTTATCCTCTAAAATATTGATCGAAACCAGGTTTAATTGACTGTTTCACTGTGGTACCACATTACTACCTGATTCAAACGAGATAAAACCAAGGTTCTGGTCAACAGGAATGCGGAAAAGGCAAAATCATGAGCCAGATGTGGACATAACCCATACCTAACCCAGACCTAACCGGTGTTATCCTCTGAAATATTGATCGAAACCAGGTTTAATTGACTGTCTCACTGTGGTACCACATTATTACGCGATTCAAACCAGAGAAAACCAAGGATTTGGCCAACAAGTTTGCGGAAAAGGCAAAATCATGAGCCAGATGCGGGCATAACCCAGACCTAACCCAGACCTAACCGGTGTTATCTTCTAAAATATTAATCGAAACCAGGTTTAATTGACTGTTTCAGTGTGGTACCACATTACTACGTGATTCAAACACGAAAAAACCCAGGATCTGTCCAACAAGTATGCGAAAAAGGTAAAATCATGAGACAGATGGGGGCATAACCCAGACCTAACCCAGGCCTAACCGGTGTTACCGACTAAAATACTGACCGAATCCAGGTTTAATTCACTGTTACTTCGCGGTACCACATTACTACGTGATTCAAACGCGAAAAAACCAAGGATCTGGCCAACAAGTATGCGAAGAAGGCAATATCATGAGCCAGATGCGGGCATAACCCAGACCTAACCCAGACCTAACCGGCGATATCCCCTGAAATATTGATCGAAACCAGGTTTAATTGACTGTTTCAATGTGGTACTACATCACTACGTGATTCAAACCCTGAAACACCCAGGATCTGGCCAACAAGTATGCGAAGATGGCAAAATTATGAGCGAGATGCGGGCATAACCCAGACCTAACCCAGACCTATCCGGTGTTATCCCCTGAAATATTGATCGAAACCAGGTTTAATTGACTGTTTCAGCTTGGTACCACATTACTATAGGATTCAAACCCGAAAAAACACAAGATCTGGCCAACAAGTATATGAAAAAGGCAAAATCATGAGCGAGATGCGGCCATAACCCAGGCCTAACCTAGACCTAACCGGTGTTATCCTCTAAAATATTGATCGAAACCAGGTTTAATTGACTGTTTCACTGTGGTACCACATTATTACGCGATTCAAACCAGAGAAAACCAAGGATTAGGCCAACAAGAATGCGGAAAAGGCAAAATCATGAGCCAGATGCGGGCATAACCCAGACCTAACCCAGACCTAACCGGTTTTATCCTCTAAAATATTGATCGAAACCAGGTTTAATTGACTGTTTCACTGTGGTACCACATTACTACGTGATTCAAACCCGAAAAAACCCAGGATCTGGCCAACAAGTATGCGAAGAAGGCAAAATTATGAGCGAGATGCGGGCATAACCCAGACGTGACCCAGACCTAACCGGTGTTATCCTCGAAAATATTGATCGAAACCAAGTTTAATGGTCTGTTTCAGTGTGGTACCAAATTACTACGTGAATCAAATCCGAAAAAACCCAGGATCTGTCCAACAAGTATACGAAGAAGGTAAAATCATGTGTCAGATGGGGGCATACCCAGACCTAACCCAGGCCTAACCGGTGTTACCGGCTAAAATACTGACCGAATCCAGGTTTAATTGACTGTTACTGTGTGGCACCGCATTACTACGTGATTCAAACCCGAAAAAACCCAGGACCTGTCGAACATGTATGCGAAGCGGGCAAAATCATGAGCCAGATGCGGGCATAACCCAGACATAACCCAGACCTAACCGGTGTTATCCTCGAAAATATTGATCGAAACCAGGTTTAATTGACTGTTTCACAGTGGTACCACATTATTACGTGATTCAAACCCGAAAAAACCCAGGATCTGTCCAACAACTATGCGAAGAAGGTAAAATCTTGAGTCAGATGGGGGCATAACCCAGACCTAACCCAGGCCTAACCGGTGTTACCGATTACAATACTGACCGAATCCAGGTGTAATTCACTGTTACTTCGTGGTACCACATTACTACGTGATTCAAACCAGAGAAAACGAAGGATCTGGCCAACAAGTATGCGGAAAAGGTAAAATCATGAGCCAGATGCGGGCATAACCTAGACCTGACCCAGACCTAACCGGTGTTATCCTCTAAAATATTGATCGAAAACAAGTTTAATTGTCTGTTTCAGTGTGGTACCACATTACTACCTGATTCAAACAAGATAAAACCAAGGTTCTGATCAACAGGAATGCGGAAAAGGTAAAATCATGAGCCAGATGTGGACATAAGCCATACCTAACCCAGACCTAAACGGTTTTATCCTCTAAAATATTGATCGAAACCAGGTTTAATTGACTGTTTCAATGTGGTGCCACATTACTACGTGATTCAAATCCGAAAAAACCCAGGATCTGGCCAACAAGTATGCGAACAAGGCAAAATCATGAGCCAGATGCGGGCATAACCCAGACCTAACCCAGACCTAACCGGTGTTATCCTCTAAAATATTGATCGAAACCAAGTTTAATGGACTGTTTCAGTGTGGTACCAAATTACTACGTGAATCAAATCCGAAAAAACCCAGGACCTGTCGAACATGTATGCGAAGTGGGCAAAATCATGAGCCAGATGCGGGCATAACCCAGACATAACCTAGACCTATCCGGTGTTATCCCCTGAAATATTGATCGAAACCAGGTTTAATTGACTGTTTCAATGTGGTGCCACATTACTACGTGATTCAAATCCGAAAAAACCCAGGATCTGGCCAACAAGTATGCGAACAAGGCAAAATCATGAGCCAGATGCGGGCATAACCCAGACCTAACCCAGACCTAACCGGTGTTATCCTGTAAAATATTGATCGAAACCAAGTTTAATGGTCTGTTTCAGTGTGGTACCAAATTACTACGTGAATCAAATCCGAAAAAACCCAGGATCTGGCCAACAAGTATGCGAACAAGGCAAAATCATGAGCCAGTTGCGGGCATAACCCAGGCCTAACCTAGACCTAACCGGTGTTATCCTCTAAAATATTGAGCGAAACCAGGTTTAATTGAGTGTTTCACTGTGGTACCACATTATTACGCGATTCAAACCAGAGAAAACCAAGGATTTGGCCAACAAGAATGCGGAAAAGGCATAATCATGATCCAGATGCGGGCATAACCCAGACCTAACCCAGACCTAACCGGTGTTATCTTCTAAAATATTGATCGAAATCAGGTTTGATTGACTGTTTCAGTGTGGTACCACATTACTACGTGATTCAAACCAGAGAAAACCAAGGATCTGGCCAACAAGTATGCGGAAAAGGTAAAATCATGAGCCTGATGCGGGCATGACCCAGACCTGACCCTGACCTATCCGGTGTTATCCTCTAAAATATTGATCGAAAACAAGTTTAATTGACTGTTTCTCTGTGGTACCACATTACTACGTGATTCAAACCCGAAAAAACCCAGGATCTGGCCAACGAGTATGCGAAGAAGGCAAAATTATGAGCGAGATGCGGGCATAACCCAGACCTAACCCAGACCTATCCGGTGTGATCCCCTGAAATATTGATCGAAACCAGGTTTAATTGACTGTTTCAGTTTGGTACCACATTACTATATGATTCAAACCCGAAAAAACACAAGATCTGGCCAACAAGTATATGAAAAAGGCAAAATCATGAGCGAGATGCGGCCAAAACCCAGGCCTAACCTAGACCTAACCGGTGTTATCCTCTAAAATATTGATCGAAACCAGGTTTAATTGACTGTTTCACTGTGGTACCACATTATTACGCGATTCAAACCAGAGAAAACCAAGGATTTGGCCAACAAGAATGCGGAAAAGGCAAAATCATGAGCCAGATGCGGGCATAACCCAGACCTAACCCAGACCTAACCGGTGTTATCTTCTAAAATATTGATCGAAACCAGGTTTGATTGACTGTTTCAGTGTGGTAACACATTACTACGTGCTTCAAACCCGAAAAAACCAGGATCTGTCCAACAAGTATGCGAAGAAGGTAAAATCATGAGTCTGATGGGGGCATAACCCAGACCTAACCCAGGCCTAACCGGTGTTACCGATTAAAATACTGACCGAATCCAGGTGTAATTCACTGTTACTTCGTGGTACCACATTATTACGCGATTCAAACCAGAGAAAACCAAGGATTTGGCCAACAAGAATGCGGAAAAGGCAAAATCATGAGCCAGATGCGGGCATAACCCAGACCTAACCCAGACCTAACCGGTGTTATCTTCTAAAATATTGATCGAAAACAAGTTTAATTGACTGTTTCTCTGTGGTACCACATTACTACGTGATTCAACCCCGAAAAAACCCAGGACCTGTCGAACATGTATGCGAAGTGGGCAAAATCATAAGCCAGATGCGGGCATAACCCAGACATAACCTAGACCTATCCGGTGTTATCCCCTGAAATATTGATCGAAACCAGGTTTAATTGACTGTTTCAATGTGGTGCCACATTACTACGTGATTCAAATCCGAAAAAACCCAGCATCTGGCCAACAAGTATGCGAACAAGGCAAAATCATGAGCCAGTTGCGGGCATAACCCAGACATAACCTAGACCTACCCGGTGTTATCCCCTGAAATATTGATCGAAACCAGGTTTAATTGACTGTTTCACAGTGGTACCACATTATTACGTGATTCAAACCCGAAAAAACCCAGGATCTGTCCAACAACTATGCGAAGAAGGTAAAATCTTGAGTCAGATGGGGGCATAACCCATACCTAACCCAGGCCTAACCGGTGTTACCGATTAAAATACTGACCGAATCCAGGTGTAATTCACTGTTACTTCGTGGTACCACATTACTAGGTGATTCAAACCAGAGAAAACCAAGGATCTGGCCTACAAGTATGCGAAAAAGGCAAAATCATGAGCCAGATGCGGGCATAACCCAGAACTAACCCAGCCCTTACCGGTGTTACCAACTAAAACACTGACCGAATCCAGGTTTAATTGGCTGTCTCAGTGTGGTACCACATTACTACGTGATTCAAACCAGAGAATACCAAGGATCTGGCCAACAAGTATGCGGAAAAGGCAAAATCATGAGCCACATGCGGGCATAACCCAGACCTGACCCGGACCTTATCGGTGTTATCCTCTAAAATACTGACCGAATCCAGGCTTAATTGACAGTAACTGTTTGGTACTACGTTACCATGTGGTTCAAATCCGACAAAACCCAGGATCTGTCCAACAAGTATACGAAGAAGGTAAAATCATGTGTCAGATGGGGGCATACCCAGACCTAACCCAGGCCTAACCGGTGTTACCGGCTAAAATATTGATCGAAACCAAGTTTAATGGTCTGTTTCAGTGTGGTACCAAATTACTACGTGAATCAAATCCGAAAAAACCCAGGATCTGTCCAACAAGTATACGAAGAAGGTAAAATCATGAGTCAGATGGGGGCATACCCAGACCTAACCCAGGCCTAACCGGTGTTACCGACTAAAATACTGACCGAATCCAGGTTTAATTGACTGTTACTGTGTGGCACCGCATAACTACGTGATTCAAACCCGAAAAAACCCAGGACCTGTCGAACATGTATGCGAAGTGGGCAAAATCATGAGCCAGATGCGGGCATAACCCAGACATAACCCAGACCTATCCGGTGTTATCCCCTGAAATATTGATCGAAACCAGGTTTCATTGACTGTTTCAGTGTGGTACCACATTACTACGTGATTCAAACCAGAGAAAACCAAGGATTTGGCCAACAAGTATGCGGGAAGGCAAAATCATGAGGCAGAGGCGGGCATAACCCAGACCTAACCCAGACCTAACCGGTGTTATCCTCGAAAATATTGATCGAAACCAGGTTTAATTGACTGTTTCACTGTGGTACCACATTACTACGTGATTCAAACCCGAAAAAACCCAGGATCTGGCCAACAAGTATGCGAAGAATGCAAAATCATGAGCCAGTTGCGGGCATAACCCAGACATAACCCAGACCTATCCGGTGTTATCCCCTGAAATATTGATCGAATCCAGGTGTAATTCACTGTTACTTCGTGGTACCACATTACTACGTGATTCAAACCAGAGAAAACCAAGGATTTGGCCAACAAGTATGCGGAAAGGCAAAATCATGAGGCAGAGGCGGGCATAACCCAGACCTAATCCAGACCTATCCGGTGCTATCCCCAGAAATATTCATCGAAACCAGGTTTAATTGACTGTTTCAGTTTGGTACCACATTACTATATGATTCAAACCTGAAAAAACACAAGATCTGGCCAACAAGTATATGAAAAAGGCAAAATCATGAGCGAGATGCGGCCATAACCCAGGCCTAACCTGGACCTAACCGTTGTTATCCTCTAAAATATTGATCGAAACCAGGTTTAATTGACTGTTTCACAGTGGTACCACATTATTACGTGATTCAAACCCGAAAAAACCCAGGATCTGTCCAACAACTATGCGAAGAAGGTAAAATCTTGAGTCAGATGGGGGCATAACCCAGACCTAACCCAGGCCTAACCGGTGTTACCGATTAAAATACTGACCGAATCCAGGTGTAATTCACTGTTACTTCGTGGTACCACATTACTACGTGATTCAAACCAGAGAAAACCCAGGACCTGGCCAACAAGTATGCGAAGAAGGCAAAATTATGAGCGAGATGCGGGCATAACCCATACCTAACCCAGACCTATCCGGTGTTATCCCCTGAAATATTGATCGAAACCAGGTTCAATTGAGTGTTTCACTGTGGTACCACATTATTACGCGATTCAAACCAGAGAAAACCAAGGATTTGGCCAACAAGAATGCGGAAAAGGCAAAATCATGAGCCAGATGCGGGCATAACCCAGACCTAACCCAGCCCTAACCGGTGTTATCTTCTAAAATATTGATCGAAACCAGGTTTGATTGACTGTTTCAGTGTGGTACCACATTACTACGTGATTCAAACCCGAAAAAAACCAGGATCTGTCCAACAAGTATGCGAAGAAGGTAAAATCTTGAGTCAGATGGGGGCATAACCCATACCTAACCCAGGCCTAACCGGTGTTACCGATTAAAATACTGACCGAATCCAGGTGTAATTCACTGTTACTTCGTGGTATCACATTACTACGTGATTCAAACCAGAGAAAACCAAGGATCTGGCCAACAAGTATGCGGAAAAGGTAAAATCATGAGCCCGATGCGGGCATGACCCAGACCTGACCCTGACCTAACCGGTGTTATCCTCTAAAATATTGATCGAAACCAGGTTTAATTGACTGTTTCAGTGTGGTACCACATTACTACGTGATTCGAACCAGAGAAAACCAAGGATTTGGCCAACAAGTATGCGGAAAAGGCAAAATCATGAGCCAGATGCGGGCATAACCCAGACCTAACCCAGACCTAACCGGTTTTATCCTCTAAAATATTGATCGAAACCAGGTTTAATTGACTGTTTCACTGTGGTACCACATTACTACGCGATTCAAACCAGAGAAAACCAAGGATCTGGCCAACAGGAATGCGGAAAAGGCAAAATCATGAGCCAGATGTGGGCATAACCCATACCTGACCCAGACCTAACCGGTTTTATCCCCTGAAATATTGATCGAAACCAGGTTTCATTGACTGTTTCAGTGTGGTACCACATTACTACGTGATTCGAACCAGAGAAAACCAAGGATTTGGCCAACAAGTATGCGGAAAAGGCAAAATCATGAGCCAGATGCGGGCATAACCCAGACCTAACCCAAACCTAACCGGTTTTATCCTCTAAAATATTGATCGAAACCAGGTTTAATTGACTGTTTCACTGTGGTACCACATTACTACGTGATTCAAACCCGAAAAAACCCAGGATCTGTCCAACAACTATGCGAAGAAGGTAAAATCTTGAGTCAGATGGGGGCATAACCCAGACCTAACCCAGGCCTAACCGGTGTTACCGATTAAAAAACTGACCGAATCCAGGTGTAATTCACTGTTACTTCGTGGTACCACATTACTACGTGATTCAAACCAGAGAAAACCCAGGACCTGGCCAACAAGTATGCGAAGAAGGCAAAATTATGAGCGAGATGCGGGCATAACCCATACCTAACCCAGACCTATCCGGTGTTATCCCCTGAAATATTGATCGAAACCAGGTTCAATTGAGTGTTTCACTGTGGTACCACATTACTACGTGATTCAAACCAGAGAAAACCAAGGATCTGGCCTACAAGTATGCGAAAAAGGCAAAATCATAAGCCAGATGCGGGCATAACCCAGAACTAACCCAGACCTTACCGGTGTTACCAACTAAAATACTGACCGAATCCAGGTTTAATTGGCTGTCTCAGTGTGGTACCACATTACTACGTGATTCAAACCAGAGAAAACCAAGGATCTGGCCAACAAGTATGCGGAAAAGGCAAAATCATGAGCCACATGCGGGCATAACCCAGACCTGACCCGGACTTTATCGGTGTTATCCTCTAAAATACTGACCGAATCCAGGCTTAATTGACAGTAACTGTTTGGTACTACGTTACCGTGTGGCTCAAATCCGAAAAAACCCAGGATCTGTCCAACAAGTATACGAAGAAGGTAAAATCATGTGTCAGATGGGGGCATACCCAGACCTAACCCAGGCCTAACCGGTGTTACCGGCTAAAATATTGATCGAAACCAAGTTTAATGGTCTGTTTCAGTGTGGTACCAAATTACTACGTGAATCAAATCCGAAAAAACCCAGGATCTGTCCAACAAGTATACGAAGTAGGTAAAATCATGAGTCAGATGGGGGCATACCCAGACATAACCCAGGCCTAACCGGTGTTACCGACTAAAATACTGACCGAATCCAGGTTTAATTGACTGTTACTGTGTGGCACCGCATAACTACGTGATTCAAACCCGAAAAAACCCAGGACCTGTCGAACATGTATGCGAAATGGGCAAAATCATGAGCCAGATGCGGGCATAACCCAGACATAACCCAGACCTATCCGGTGTTATCCCCTGAAATATTGATCGAAACCAGGTTTCATTGACTGTTTCAGTGTGGTACGACATTACTACGTGATTCAAACCAGAGAAAACCAAGGATTTGGCCAACAAGTATGCGGAAAGGCAAAATCATGAGCCAGATGCGGGCAAAACCCAGACCTAACCCAGACCTAACCGGTGTTATCCTCGAATATATTGATCGAAACCAAGTTTAATGGTCTGTTTCAGTGTGGTACCAAATTACTACGTGAATCAAATCCGAAAAAACCCAGGATCTGTCCAACAAGTATACGAAGAAGGTAAAATAATGAGTCAGATGGGGGCATAACCCAGACCTAACCCAAGCCTAACCGGTGTTACCGACTAAAATACTGATCGAATCCAGATTTAATTCACTGTTACTTCGTGGTACCACATTACTACGTGATTCAAACCCGAAAAAACCAAGGATCTGGCCAACAAGTATGCGAAGAAGGCAAAATCGTGAACCAGATGAGGGCATTACCCGGACCTAACCCAGACCTAACCGGTTCTATCCTCTAAAATATTGATCGAAACCAAGTTTAATTGTCTGCTTCAGTGTGGTACCACATTACTACCTGATTCAAACGAGATAAAACCAAGGTTCTGGTCAACAGGAATGCGGAAAAGGCAAAATCATGAGCCAGATGTGGACATAACCCATACCTAACCCAGACCTAACCGGTGTTATCCTCTGAAATATTGATCGAAACCAGGTTTAATTGACTGTCTCACTGTGGTACCACATTATTACGCGATTCAAACCAGAGAAAACCAAGGATTTGGCCAACAAGTTTGCGGAAAAGGCAAAATCATGAGCCAGATGCGGGCATAACCCAGACCTAACCCAGACCTAACCGGTGTTATCTTCTAAAATATTGATCGAAACCAGGTTTAATTGACTGTTTCAGTGTGGTACCACATTATTACGCGATTCAAACCAGAGAAAACCAAGGATTTGGCCAACAAGAATGCGGAAAAGGCAAAATCATGAGCCAGATGCGGGCATAACCCAGACCTAACCCAGACCTAACCGGTGTTATCTTCTAAAACACTGATCGAAACCAGGTTTGATTGACTGTTTCAGTGTGGTACCACATTACTACGTGATTCAAACCCGAAAAAACCAGGATCTGTCCAACAAGTATGCGAAGAAGGTAAAATCATGAGCCAGATGCGGGCATAACCCAGACCTAACCCAGACCTAACCGGTTTTATCCTTTAAAATATTGATCGAAACCAGGTTTAATTGACTGTTTCACTGGGGTACCACATTACTACGTGATTCAAACCCGAAAAAACCCAGGATCTGGCCAACAAGTATGCGAAGAAGGCAAAATTATGAGAGAGATGCGGGCATAACCCAGACGTAACCCAGACCTAACCGGTGTTATCCTCTAAAATATTGATCGAAACCAAGTTTAATGGACTGTTTCAGTGTGGAACCACATCACTACGTGATTCAAACCCTAAAAAACCCAGGATCTGGCCAACAAGTATGCGAAGAAGGCAAAATCATGAGCGAGATGCGGGCATAACCCAGACCTAACCCAGACCTAACCGGTGTTATCCTCTAAAATATTGATCGAAACCAAGTTTAATGGTCTGTTTCAGTGTGGTACCACATTACTACGTGATTCAAACCAGAGAAAACCAAAGATCTGGCCTACAAGTATGCGAAAAAGGCAAAATCATAAGCCAGATGCGGGCATAACCCAGAACTAACCCAGGCCTTACCCGTGTTACCAACTAAAATACTGACCGAATCCAGGTTTAATTGGCTGTCTCAGTGTGGTACCACATTACTACGTGATTCAAACCAGAGAAAACCAAGGATCTGGCCAACAAGTATGCGGAAAAGGCAAAATCATGAGCCACATGCGGGCATAACCCAGACCTGACCCGGACTTTATCGGTGTTATCCTCTAAAATACTGACCGAATCCAGGCTTAATTGACAGTAACTGTTTGGTACTACGTTACCGTGTGGCTCAAATCCGAAAAAACCCAGGATCTGTCCAACAAGTATACGAAGAAGGTAAAATCATGTGTCAGATGGGGGCATACCCAGACCTAACCCAGGCCTAACCGGTGTTACCGGCTAAAATATTGATCGAAACCAAGTTTAATGGTCTGTTTCAGTGTGGTACCAAATTACTACGTGAATCAAATCCGAAAAAACCCAGGACCTGTCGAACATGTATGCGAAGTGGGCAAAATCATGAGCCAGATGCGGGCATAACCCAGACATAACCCAGACCTATCCGGTGTTATCCCCTGAAATATTGATCGAAACCAGGTTTCATTGACTGTTTCAGTGTGGTACGACATTACTACGTGATTCAAACCAGAGAAAACCAAGGATTTGGCCAACAAGTATGCGGAAAGGCAAAATCATGAGCCAGATGCGGGCAAAACCCAGACCTAACCCAGACCTAACCGGTGTTATCCTCGAAAATATTGATCGAAACCAAGTTTAATGGTCTGTTTCAGTGTGGTACCAAATTACTACGTGAATCAAATCCGAAAAAACCCAGGATCTGTCCAACAAGTATACGAAGAAGGTAAAATAATGAGTCAGATGGGGGCATAACCCAGACCTAACCCAAGCCTAACCGGTGTTACCGACTAAAATACTGATCGAATCCAGGTTTAATTCACTGTTACTTCGTGGTACCACATTACTACGTGATTCAAACCCGAAAAAACCAAGGATCTGGCCAACAAGTATGCGAAGAAGGCAAAATCGTGAACCAGATGAGGGCATTACCCGGACCTAACCCAGACCTAACCGGTTCTATCCTCTAAAATATTGATCGAAACCAAGTTTAATTGTCTGCTTCAGTGTGGTACCACATTACTACCTGATTCAAACGAGATAAAACCAAGGTTCTGGTCAACAGGAATGCGGAAAAGGCAAAATCATGAGCCAGATGTGGACATAACCCATACCTAACCCAGACCTAACCGGTGTTATCTTCTAAAATATTGATCGAAACCAGGTTTAATTGACTGTTTCAGTGTGGTACCACATTATTACGCGATTCAAACCAGAGAAAACCAAGGATTTGGCCAACAAGAATGCGGAAAAGGCAAAATCATGAGCCAGATGCGGGCATAACCCAGACCTAACCCAGACCTAACCGGTGTTATCCTCTAAAATATTGATCGAAACCAAGTTTAATGGACTGTTTCAGTGTGGAACCACATCACTACGTGATTCAAACCCTAAAAAACCCAGGATCTGGCCAACAAGTATGCGAAGAAGGCAAAATCATGAGCGAGATGCGGGCATAACCCAGACCTAACCCAGACCTAACCGGTGTTATCCTCTAAAATATTGATCGAAACCAAGTTTAATGGTCTGTTTCAGTGTGGTACCACATTACTACGTGATTCAAACCAGAGAAAACCAAAGATCTGGCCTACAAGTATGCGAAAAAGGCAAAATCATAAGCCAGATGCGGGCATAACCCAGAACTAACCCAGGCCTTACCCGTGTTACCAACTAAAATACTGACCGAATCCAGGTTTAATTGGCTGTCTCAGTGTGGTACCACATTACTACGTGATTCAAACCAGAGAAAACCAATGATCTGGCCAACAAGTATGCGGAAAAGGCAAAATCATGAGCCACATGCGGGCATAACCCAGACCTGACCCGGACCTAATCGGTGTTATCCTCTAAAATACTACCCGAATCCAGGCTTAATTGACAGTAACTGTTTGGTACTACGTTACCATGTGGTTCAAATCCGAAAAAACCCAGGATCTGTCCAACAAGTATACGAAGAAGGTAAAATCATGTGTCAGAGGGGGGCATACCCAGACCTAACCCAGGCCTAACCGGTGTTACCGGCTAAAATACTGACCGAATCCAGGTTTAATTGACTGTTACTGTGTGGCACCGCATTACTACGTGATTCAAACCCGAAAAAACCCAGGATCTGTCGAACATGTATGCGAAGTGGGTAAAATCATGAGCCAGATGCGGGCATAACCCAGACATAACCTAGACCTATCCGGTGTTATCCCCTGAAATATTGATCGAAACCAGGTTTAATTGACTGTTTCAATGTGGTGCCACATTACTACGTGACTCAAATCCGAAAAAACCCAGGATCTGGCCAACAAGTATGCGAACAAGGCAAAATCATGAGCCAGATGCGGGCATAACCCAGACATAACCTAGACCTACCCGGCGTTATCCCCTGAAATATTGATCGAAACCAGGTTTAATTGACTGTTTCAATGTGGTGCCACATTACTACGTGATTCAAATCCGAAATAACCCAGGATCTGGCCAACAAGTATGCGAACAAGGCACAATCATGAGCCAGTTGCGGGCATAACCCAGACATAACCTAGACCTACCCGGCGTTATCCCCTGAAATATTGATCGAAACCAGGTTTAATTGACTGTTTCACAGTGGTACCACATTATTACGTGATTCAAACCCGAAAAAACCCAGGATCTGTCCAACAACTATGCGAAGAAGGTAAAATCTTGAGTCAGATGGTGGCATAACCCAGACCTAACCCAGACCTAACCGGTTTTATCCTCTAAAATATTGATCGAAACCAGGTTTAATTGACTGTTTCACTGTGGTACCACATTACTACGTGATTCAAACCCGAAAAAACCCAGGATCTGGCCAACAAGTATGCGAAGAAGGCAAAATTATGAGCGAGATGCGGGCATAACCCAGACGTGACCCAGACCTAACCGGTGTTATCCTCTAAAATATTGATCGAAACCAAGTTTAATGGACTGTTTCAGTGTGGAACCACATCACTACGTGATTCAAACCCTAAAAAACCCAGGATCTGGCCAACAAGTATGCGAAGAAGGCAAAATCATGAGCGAGTTGCGGGCATAACCCAGACCTAACCCAGACCTAACCGGTGTTATCCTCTAAAATATTGATCGAAACCAAGTTTAATGGTCTGTTTCAGTGTGGTACCACATTACTACGTGATTCAAACCAGAGAAAACCAAGGATCTGGCCTACAAGTATGCGAAAAAGGCAAAATCATAAGCCAGATGCGGGCATAACCCAGAACTAACCCAGACCTTACCGGTGTTACCAACTAAAATACTGACCGAATCCAGGTTTAATTGGCTGTCTCAGTGTGGTACCACATTACTACGTGATTCTAACCAGAGAAAACCAAGGATCTGGCCAACAAGTATGCGGAAAAGGCAAAATCATGAGCCACATGCGGGCATAACCCAGACCTGACCCGGACCTTATCGGTGTTATCCTCTAAAATACTGACCGAATCCAGGCTTAATTGACAGTAACTGTTTGGTACTACGTTACCGTGTGGTTCAAATCCGAAAAAACCCAGGATCTGTCCAACAAGTATACGAAGAAGGTAAAATCATGTGTCAGATGGGGGCATAGCCAGACCTAACCCAGGCCTAACCGGTGTTACCGGCTAAAATATTGATCGAAACCAAGTTTAATGTTCTGTTTCAGTGTGGTACCAAATTACTACGTGAATCAAATCCGAAAAAACCCAGGATCTGTCCAACAAGTATACGAAGAAGGTAAAATCATGAGTCAGATGGGGGCATACCCAGACATAACCCAGGCCTAACCGGTGTTACCGACTAAAATACTGACCGAATCCAGGTTTAATTGACTGTTACTGTGTGGCACCGCATAACTACGTGATTCAAACCCGAAAAAACCCAGGACCTGTCGAACATGTATGCGAAGTGGGCAAAATCATGAGCCAGATGCGGGCATAACCCAGACATAACCCAGACCTATCCGGTGTTATCCCCTGAAATATTGATCGAAACCAGGTTTCATTGACTGTTTCAGTGTGGTACGACATTACTACGTGATTCAAACCAGAGAAAACCAAGGATTTGGCCAACAAGTATGCGGAAAGGCAAAATCATGAGCCAGATGCGGGCAAAACCCAGACCTAACCCAGACCTAACCGGTGTTATCCTCGAAAATATTGATCGAAACCAAGTTTAATGGTCTGTTTCAGTGTGGTACCAAATTACTACGTGAATCAAATCCGAAAAAACCCAGGATCTGTCCAACAAGTATACGAAGAAGGTAAAATAATGAGTCAGATGGGGGCATAACCCAGACCTAACCCAAGCCTAACCGGTGTTACCGACTAAAATACTGATCGAATCCAGGTTTAATTCACTGTTACTTCGTGGTACCACATTACTACGTGATTCAAACCCGAAAAAACCAAGGATCTGGCCAACAAGTATGCGAAGAAGGCAAAATCGTGAACCAGATGAGGGCATTACCCGGACCTAACCCAGACCTAACCGGTTCTATCCTCTAAAATATTGATCGAAACCAAGTTTAATTGTCTGCTTCAGTGTGGTACCACATTACTACCTGATTCAAACGAGATAAAACCAAGGTTCTGGTCAACAGGAATGCGGAAAAGGCAAAATCATGAGCCAGATGTGGACATAACCCATACCTAACCCAGACCTAACCGGTGTTATCTTCTAAAATATTGATCGAAACCAGGTTTAATTGACTGTTTCAGTGTGGTACCACATTATTACGCGATTCAAACCAGAGAAAACCAAGGATTTGGCCAACAAGAATGCGGAAAAGGCAAAATCATGAGCCAGATGCGGGCATAACCCAGACCTAACCCAGACCTAACCGGTGTTATCCTCTAAAATATTGATCGAAACCAAGTTTAATGGACTGTTTCAGTGTGGAACCACATCACTACGTGATTCAAACCCTAAAAAACCCAGGATCTGGCCAACAAGTATGCGAAGAAGGCAAAATCATGAGCGAGATGCGGGCATAACCCAGACCTAACCCAGACCTAACCGGTGTTATCCTCTAAAATATTGATCGAAACCAAGTTTAATGGTCTGTTTCAGTGTGGTACCACATTACTACGTGATTCAAACCAGAGAAAACCAAAGATCTGGCCTACAAGTATGCGAAAAAGGCAAAATCATAAGCCAGATGCGGGCATAACCCAGAACTAACCCAGGCCTTACCCGTGTTACCAACTAAAATACTGACCGAATCCAGGTTTAATTGGCTGTCTCAGTGTGGTACCACATTACTACGTGATTCAAACCAGAGAAAACCAAGGATCTGGCCTACAAGTATGCGAAAAAGGCAAAATCATAAGCCAGATGCGGGCATAACCCAGAACTAACCCAGGCCTTACCCGTGTTACCAACTAAAATACTGACCGAATCCAGGTTTAATTGGCTGTCTCAGTGTGGTACCACATTACTACGTGATTCAAACCAGAGAAAACCAATGATCTGGCCAACAAGTATGCGGTAAAGGCAAAATCATGAGCCACATGCGGGCATAACCCAGACCTGACCCGGACCTAATCGGTGTTATCCTCTAAAATACTGACCGAATCCAGGCTTAATTGACAGTAACTGTTTGGTACTACGTTACCATGTGGTTCAAATCCGAGAAAACCCAGGATCTGTCCAACAAGTATACGAAGAAGGTAAAATCATGTGTCAGATGGGGGCATACCCAGACCTAACCCAGGCCTAACCGGTGTTACCGGCTAAAATACTGACCGAATCCAGGTTTAATTGACTGTTACTGTGTGGCACCGCATTACTACGTGATTCAAACCCGAAAAAACCCAGGACCTGTCGAACATGTATGCGAAGTAGGCAAAATCATGAGGCAGATGCGGGCATAACCCAGACATAACCCAGACCTATCCGGTGTTATCCCCTGAAATATTGATCGAAACCAGGTTTCATTGACTGTTTCAGTGTGGTACGACATTACTACGTGATTCAAACCAGAGAAAACCAAGGATTTGGCCAACAAGTATGCGGAAAGGCAAAATCATGAGCCAGATGCGGGCAAAACCCAGACCTAACCCAGATCTAACCGGTGTTATCCTCGAAAATATTGATCGAAACCAAGTTTAATGGTCTGTTTCAGTGTGGTACCAAATTACTACGTG
Source organism: Colletes latitarsis (assembly GCF_051014445.1). NCBI lineage: Eukaryota > Metazoa > Arthropoda > Insecta > Hymenoptera > Colletidae > Colletes > Colletes latitarsis. The sequence continues at coordinate 11,200,080 of NW_027488366.1, forward strand.
AATCAAATCCGAAAAAACCCAGGATCTGTCCAACAAGTATACGAAGAAGGTAAAATCATGTGTCAGATGGGGGCATACCCGGACCTAACCCAGGCCTAATCGGTGTTACCGGCTAAAATACTGACCGAATCCAGGATTAATTGACTGTTACTGTGTGGCACCGCATTTCTACGTGATTCATACCCGAAAAAACCCAGGACCTGTCGAACATGTATGCGAAGTTGGCAAAATCATGAGCCAGATGCGGGCATAACCCAGACATAACCCAAACCTAACCGGTGTTATCCTCGAAAATATTGATCGAAACCAGGTTTAATTGACTGTTTCACTGTGGTACCACATGACTACGTGATTCAAACCCGAAAAAACCCAGGATCTGGCCAACAAGTATGCGAAGAATGCAAAATTATGAGCGAGATGCGGGCATAACCCAGACCTAATCCAGACCCATCCGGTGCTATCCCCTGAAATATTCATCGAAACCAGGTTTAATTGACTGTTTCAGTTTGGTACCACATTACTATATGATTCAAACGCGAAAAAACACAAGATCTGGCCAACAAGTATATGAGATAGGCAAAATCATGAGCGAGATGCGGCCATAACCCAGGCCTAACCTAGACCTAACCGGTGTTATCCTCTAAAATATTGATCGAAACCAGGTTTAATTGACTGTTTCACAGTGGTACCACATTATTACGTGATTCAAACCCGAAAAAACCCAGGATCTGCCCAACAACTATGCGAAGAAGGTAAAATCTTGAGTCAGATGGGGGCATAACCCAGACCTGACCCAGACCTAACCGGTGTTACCGGCTAAAATACTGACCGAATCCAGGTTTAATTGACTGTTACTGTGTGGCACCGCATTACTACGTGATTCAAACCCGAAAAAACCCACGACCTGTCGAACATGTATGCGAAGTGGGCAAGATCATGAGCCAGATGCGGGCATAACCCAGACATAACCCAGACCTAACCGGTGTTATCCTCGAAAATATTGATCGAAACCAGGTTTAATTGACTGTTTCACAGTGGTACCACATTATTAAGTGATTCAAACCCGAAAAAACCCAGGATCTGTCCAACAACTATGCGAAGAAGGTAAAATCATGTGTCAGATGGGGGCATACCCAGACCTAACCCAGGCCTAACCGGTGTTACCGGCTAAAATACTGACCGAATCCAGGTTTAATTGACTGTTACTGTGTGGCACCGCATTACTACGTGATTCAAACCCGAAAAAACCCACGACCTGTCGACCATGTATGCGAAGTGGGCAAAATCATGAGCCAGATGCGGGCATAACCCAGACATAACCCAGACCTAACCGGTGTTATCCTCGAAAATATTGATCGAAACCAGGTTTAATTGACTGTTTCACAGTGGTACCACATAATTACGTGATTCAAACCCGAAAAAACCCAGGATCTGTCCAACAACTATGCGAAGAAGGTAAAATCTTGAGTTAGATGGGGGCATAACCCAGACCTAACCCAGGCCTAACCGGTGTTACCGATTACAATACTGACCGAATCCGGGTTTAATTGACTGTTACTGTGTGGCACCGCATTACTACGTGATTCAAACCCGAAAAAACCCAGGACCTGTCGAACATGTATGCGAAGTGGGCAAAATCATGAGCCAGATGCGGGCATAACCCAGACATAACCTAGACCTATCCGGTGTTATCCCCTGAAATATTGATCGAAACCAGGTTTAATTGACTGTTTCAATGTGGTGCCACATTACTACGTGATTCAAATCCGAAAAAACCCAGGATCTGGCCAACAAGTATGCGAACAAGGCACAATCATGAGCCAGTTGCGGGCATAACCCAGACATAACCTAGACCTACCCGGTGTTATCCCCTGAAATATTGATCGAAACCAGGTTTAATTGACTGTTTCACAGTGGTACCACATTATTACGTGATTCAAACCCGAAAAAACCCAGGATCTGTCCAACAACTATGCGAAGAAGGTGAAATCTTGAGTCAGATGGGGGCATAACCCATACCTAACCCAGGCCTAACCGGTGTTACCGATTAAAATACTGACCGAATCCAGGTGTAATTCACTGTTACTTCGTGGTACCACATTACTAAGTGATTCAAACCAGAGAAAACCAAGGATCTGGCCAACAAGTATGCGGAAAAGGTAAAATCATGAGCCCGATGCGGGCATGACCCAGACCTGACCCTGACCTAACCGGTGTTATTCTCCAAAATATTGATCGAAAACAAGTTTAATTGACTGTTTCTCTGTGGTACCACATTACTACGTGATTCAAACCCGAAAAAACCCAGGATCTGGCCAACAAGTATGCGAAGAAGGCAAAATCATGAGTATGATGGGGGCATAACCCAGACCTAACCCAGGCCTAACCGGTGTTACCGATTAAAATACTGACCGAATCCAGGTGTAATTCACTGTTACTTCGTGGTACCACATTACTACGCGATTCAAACCAGAGAAAACCCAGGACCTGTCGAACATGTATGCGAAGTGGGCAAAATCATGAGCCAGATGCGGGCATAACCCAGACCTAACCCAGACCTATCCTGTGTTATCCCCTGAAATATTGATCGAAACCAGGTTTAATTGACTGTTTCAGTTTGGTACCACATTACTATATGATTCAAACCCGAAAAAACACAAGATCTGGCCAACAAGTATATGAGAAAGGCAAAATCATGAGCGAGATGCGGCCATAACCCAGGCCTAACCTAGAGCTAACCGGTGTTATCCTCTAAAATATTGATCGAAACCAGGTTTAATTGACTGTTTCACAGTGGTACCACATTATTACGTGATTCAAACCGGAAAAAACCCAGGATCTGTCCAACAACTATGCGAAGAAGGTAAAATCTTGAGTCAGATGGGGGCATAACCCAGACCTAACCCAGGCCTAACCGGTGTTACCGATTAAAATACTGACCGAATCCAGGTGTAATTCACTGTTACTTCGTGGTACCACATTACTACGCGATTCAAACCAGAGAAAACCCAGGACCTGTCGAACATGTATGCGAAGTGGGCAAAATCATGAGCCAGATGCGGGCATAACCCAGACCTAACCCAGACCTATCCTGTGTTATCCCCTGAAATATTGATCGAAACCAGGTTTAATTGACTGTTTCAGTTTGGTACCACATTACTATATGATTCAAACCCGAAAAAACACAAGATCTGGCCAACAAGTATATGAAAAAGGCAAAATCATGAGCGAGATGCGGCCATAACCCTAGACCTAACCGGTGTTATCCTCTAAAATATTGATCGAAACCAGGTTTAATTGACTGTTTCACAGTGGTATCACATTATTACGCGATTCAAACCAGAGAAAACCAAGGATTTGGCCAACAAGAATGCGGAAAAGGCAAAATCATGAGCCAGATGCGGGCATAACCCAGACGTGACCCGGACCTAACCGGTGTTATCCTCTAAAATATTGATCGAAACCAAGTTTAATGGACTGTTTCAGTGTGGAACCACATCACTACGTGATTCAAACCCTAAAAAACCCAGGATCTGGCCAACAAGTATGCGAAGAAGGCAAAATCATAAGCGAGTTGCGGGCATAACCCAGACCTAACCCAGACCTAACCGGTGTTATCCTCTAAAATATTGATCGAAACCAAGTTTAATGGTCTGTTTCAGTGTGGTACCACATTACTACGTGATTCAAACCAGAGAAAACCAAGGATCTGGCCTACAAGTATGCGAAAAAGGCAAAATCATAAGCCAGATGCGGGCATAACCCAGACCTAACCCAGACCTAACCGGTGTTATCTTCTAAAATATTGATCGAAACCAGGTTTAATTGACTGTTTCAGTGTGGTACCACATTACTACGTGATTCAAACCCGAAAAAACCCAGCATCTGTCCAACAAGTATGCGAAGAAGGTAAAATCATGAGACAGATGGGGGCATAACCCAGACCTAACCCAGGCCTAACCGGTGTTACCGACTAAAATACTGATCGAATCCAGGTTTAATTCACTGTTACTTCGCGGTACCACATTACTACGTGATTCAAACCCGAAAAAACCAAGGATCTGGCCAACAAGTATGCGAAGAAGGCAAAATCATGAGCCAGATGCGGCCATAACCCAGGCCAAACCTAGACCTAACCGGTGTTATCCTCTAAAATATTGATCGAAACCAGGTTTAATTGACTGTTTCACTGTGGTACCACATTATTACGCGATTCAAACCAGAGAAAACCAAGGATTTGGCCAACAAGAATGCGGAAAAGGCAAAATCATGAGCCAGATGCGGGCATAACCCAGACCTAACCCAGACCTAACCGGTGTTATCTTCTAAAATATTGATCGAAACGAGGTTTGATTGACTGTTTCAGTGTGGTACCACATTACTACGTGATTCAGACCCGAAAAAACCAGGATCTGTCCAACAAGTATGCGAAGAAGGTAAAATCATGAGTCAGATGGGGGCATAACCCAGACCTAACCCAGGCCTAACCGGTGTTACCGATTAAAATACTGACCGAATCCAGGTGTAATTCACTGTTACTTCGTGGTACCACATTACTACGTGATTCAAACCAGAGAAAACCAAGGATCTGGCCAACAGGAATGCGGAAAAGGCAAAATCATGAGCCAGATGTGGGCATAACCCATACCTGACCCAGACCTAACCAGTTTTATCCCCTGAAATATTGATCGAAACCAGGTTTCATTGACTGTTTCAGTGTGGTACCACATTACTACGTGATTCGAACCAGAGAAAACCAAGGATTTGGCCAACAAGTATGCGGAAAAGGCAAAATCATGAGCCAGATGCGGGCATAACCCAGACCTAACCCCGACCTAACCGGTTTTATCCTCTAAAATATTGATCGAAACCAGGTTTAATTGACTGTTTCACTGTGGTACCACATTACTATATGATTCAAACCCGAAAAAACACAAGATCTGGCCAACAAGTATATGAGAAAGGCAAAATCATGAGCGAGATGCGGCCATAACCCAGGCCTAACCTAGAGCTAACCGGTGTTATCCTCTAAAATATTGATCGAAACCAGGTTTAATTGACTGTTTCACAGTGGTACCACATTATTACGTGATTCAAACCGGAAAAAACCCAGGATCTGTCCAACAACTATGCGAAGAAGGTAAAATCTTGAGTCAGATGGGGGCATAACCCAGACCTAACCCAGGCCTAACCGGTGTTACCGATTAAAATACTGACCGAATCCAGGTCTAATTCACTGTTACTTCGTGGTACCACATTACTACGTGATTCAAACCAGAGAAAACCAAGGATCTGGCCAACAAGTATGCGGAAAAGGTAAAATCATGAGCCCGATGCGGGCATAACCCAGACCTGACCCTGACCTAACCGGTGTTATCCTCTAACATATTGATCGAAAACAAGTTTAATTGACTGTTTCAGTTTGGTACCACATTACTATATGATTCAAACCCGAAAAAACACAAGATCTGGCCAACAAGTATATGAAAAAGGCAAAATCATGAGCGAGATGCGGCCATAACCCAGGCCTAACCTAGACCTAACCGGTGTAATCCTCTAAAATATTGATCGAAACCAGGTTTAATTGACTGTTTCACTGTGGTACCACATTATTACGCGATTCAAACCAGAGAAAACCAACGATTTGGACAACAAGAATGCGGAAAAGGCAAAATCATGAGCCAGATGCGGGCGTAACCCAGACCTAACCCAGACCTAACCGGTGTTATCTTCTAAAATATTGATCGAAACCAGGTTTGATTGATTGTTTCAGTGTGGTACCACATTACTACGTGATTCAAACCCGAAAAAAACCAGGATCTGTCCAACAAGTATGCGAAGAAGGTAAAATCATGAGTCAGATGGGGGCATAACCCAGACCTAACCCAGGCCTAACCGGTGTTACCGACTAAAATACTGATCGAATCCAGGATTAATTGACTGTTACTGTGTGGCACCGCATTACTACGTGATACAAACCCGAAAAAACACAAGATCTGGCCAACAAGTATATGAAAAAGGCAAAATCATGAGCGAGTTGCGGCCATTACCCAGGCCTAACCTAGACCTAACCAGTGTTATCCTCTAAAATATTGATCGAAACCAGGTTTAATTGACTGTTTCACAGTGGTACCACATTATTACGTGATTCAAACCCGAAAAAACCCAGGATCTGTCCAACGAGTATATGAAAAAGGCAAAATCATGAGCGAGATGCGGCCATAACCCAGGCCTAACCTAGACCTAACCGGTGTTATCCTCTAAAATATTGATCGAAACCAGGTTTAATTGACTGTTTCACAGTGGTACCACATTATTACGTGATTCAAACCCGAAAAAACCCAGGATCTGGCCAACAAGTATGCGAAGAAGGCAAAATTATGAGCGAGATGCGGGCATAACCCAGACCTAACCCAGACCTATCCGGTGTTATCCCCTGAAATATTGATCGAAACCAGGTTTAATTGACTGTTTCAGTTTGGTGCCACATTACTATATGATTCAAACCCGAAAAAACACAAGATCTGGCCAACAAGTATATGAGAAAGGCAAAATCATGAGCGAGATGCGGCCATAACCCAGGCCTAACCTAGACCTAACCGGTGTTATCCTCTAAAATATAGATCGAAACCAGGTTTAATTGACTGTTTCACAGTGGTACCACATTATTACGTGATTCAAACCGGAAAAAACCCAGGATCTGTCCAACAACTATGCGAAGAAGGTAAAATCTTGAGTCAGATGGGGGCATAACCCAGACCTAACCCAGGCCTAACCGGTGTTACCGATTAAAATACTGACCGAATCCAGGTCTAATTCACTGTTACTTCGTGGTACCACATTACTACGTGATTCAAACCCGAAAAAAACCAGGATCTGTCCAACAAGTATGCGAAGAAGGTAAAATCATGAGTCAGATGGGGGCATAACCCAGACCTAACCCAGGCCTAACCGGTGTTACCGACTAAAATACTGATCGAATCCAGGATTAATTGACTGTTACTGTGTGGCACCGCATTACTACGTGATTCAAACCCGAAAAAACACAAGATCTGGCCAACAAGTATATGAAAAAGGCAAAATCATGAGCGAGTTGCGGCCATTACCCAGGCCTAACCTAGACCTAACCAGTGTTATCCTCTAAAATATTGATCGAAACCAGGTTTAATTGACTGTTTCACAGTGGTACCACATTATTACGTGATTCAAACCCGAAAAAACACAGGATCTGTCCAACGAGTATATGAAAAAGGCAAAATCATGAGCGAGATGCGGCCATAACCCAGGCCTAACCTAGACCTAACCGGTGTTATCCTCTAAAATATTGATCGAAACCAGGTTTAATTGACTGTTTCACAGTGGTACCACATTATTACGTGATTCAAACCGGAAAAACCCAGGATCTGTCCAACAACTATGCGAAGAAGGTAAAATCTTGAGTCAGATGGGGGCATAACCCAGACCTAACCCAGGCCTAACCGGTGTTACCGATTAAAATACTGACCGAATCCAGGTGTAATTGACTGTTACTTCGTGGTACCACATTACTACGTGATTCAAACCAGAGAAAACCAAGGATCTGGCCAACAAGTATGCGGAAAAGGTAAAATCATGAGCCCGATGCGGGCATAACCCAGACCTGACCCTGACCTAACCGGTGTTATCCTCTAACATATTGATCGAAAACAAGTTTAATTGACTGTTTCACTGTGGTACCACATTACTACGTGATTCAAACCCGAAAAAACCCAGGATCTGGCCAACAAGTATGCGAAGAAGGCAAAATTATGAGCGAGATGCGGGCATAACCCAGACCTAACCCAGACCTATCCGGTGTTATCCCCTGTAATATTGATCGAAACCAGGTTTAATTGACTGTTTCAGTTTGGTGCCACATTACTATATGATTCAAACCCGAAAAAACACAAGATCTGGCCAACAAGTATATGAAAAAGGCAAAATCATGAGCGAGATGCGGCCATAACCTAGGCCTAATCTAGACCTAACCGGTGTTATCCTCTAAAATATTGATCGAAACCAGGTTTAATTGACTGTTTCACTGTGGTACCACATTATTACGCGATTCAAACCCGAAAAAACCAAGGATCTGGCCAACAAGTATGCGAAGAAGGCAAAATCATGAGCCAGATGCGGGCATAACCCAGACCTAACCCAGACCTAACCGGTGTTATCCTCTAAAATAATGATCGAAAACAAGTTTAATTGTCTGTTTCAGTGTGGTACCACATTACTACCTGATTCAAACAAGATAAAACCAAGGTTCTGGTCAACAGGAATGCGGAAAAGGCAAAATCATGAGCCAGATGTGGACATAACCTATACCTAACCCAGACCTAACCGGTGTTATCCTCTAAAATATTGATCGAAACCAGGTTACATTGACTGTTTCAGTGTGGTACCACATTAATACGTGAATCAAACCAGAGAAAACCAAGGATCTGACCTACAAGTATGCGGAAAAGGCAAAATCATGAGCCAGATGCGGGCATAACCCAGGCCTAACCTAGACCTAACCGGTGTTATCCTCTAAAATATTGATCGAAACCAGGTTTAGTTGACTGTTTGACAGTGGTACCACATTATTACGTGATTCAAACCCGAAAAAACCCAGGATCTGTCCAACAACTATGCGAAGAAGGTAAAATCTTGAGTCAGACGGGGGCATAACCCAGACCTAACCCAGGCCTAACCGGTGTTACCGATTAAAATACTGACCGAATTCAGGTGTAATTCACTGTTACTTCGTGGTACCACATTACTACGTGATTCAAACCCGAAAAAACCAAGGATCTGGCCAACAAGTATGCGAAGAGGGCAAAATCATGAGCCAGATGCGGGCATAACCCGGTCCTAACCCAGACCTAACCGGTTTTATCCTGTAAAATATTGATCGAAAACAAGTTTAAGTGTCCGTTTCAGTGTGGTACCACATTACTACCTGATTCTGACAGGATAAAACCAAGGTTCTGGTCAACAGGAATGCGGAAAAGGCAAAATCATGAGCCAGATGTGGACATAACCCATACCTAACCCAGAACTAACCGGTTTTATCCTCTAAAACATTGATCGAAACCAGGTTTGATTGATTGTTTCAGTGTGGTACCACATTACTACGTGATTCAAACCCGAAAAAAACCAGGATCTGTCCAACAAGTATGCGAAGAAGGTAAAATCATGAGTCAGATGGGGGCATAACCCAGACCTAACCCAGGCCTAACCGGTGTTACCGACTAGAATACTGATCGAATCCAGGTTTAATTCACTGTTACTTCGTGGTACCACATTACTACGTGATTCAAACCCGAAAAAACCAAGGATCTGGCCAACAAGTATGCGAAGAAGGCAAAATCATGATCCAGATGCGGGCATAACCCAGACCTAACCCAGACCTAACCGGTGTTATCCTCTAAAATAATGATCGAAAACAAGTTTAATTGTCTGTTTCAGTGTGGTACCACATTACTACCTGATTCAAACAAGATAAAACCAAGGTTCTGGTCAACAGGAATGCGGAAAAGGCAAAATCATGAGCCAGATGTGGACATAACCCATACCTAACCCAGACCTAACCGGTGTTATCCTCTAAAATATTGATCGAAACCAGGTTACATTGACTGTTTCAGTGTGGTACCACATTAATACGTGAATCAAACCAGAGAAAACCAAGGATCTGACCTACAAGTATGCGGAAAAGGCAAAATCATGAGCCAGATGCGGGCATAACCCAGGCCTAACCTAGACCTAACCGGTGTTATCCTCTAAAATATTGATCGAAACCAGGTTTAATTGACTGTTTGACAGTGGTACCACATTATTACGTGATTCAAACCCGAAAAAACCCAGGATCTGTCCAACAACTATGCGAAGAAGGTAAAATCTTGAGTCAGACGGGGGCATAACCCAGACCTAACCCAGGCCTAACCGGTGTTACCGATTAAAATACTGACCGAATTCAGGTGTAATTCACTGTTACTTCGTGGTACCACATTACTACGTGATTCAAACCCGAAAAAACCAAGGATCTGGCCAACAAGTATGCGAAGAGGGCAAAATTATGAGCCAGATGCGGGCATAACCCGGTCCTAACCCAGACCTAACCGGTTTTATCCTGTAAAATATTGATCGAAAACAAGTTTAAGTGTCCGTTTCGGTGTGGTACCACATTACTACCTGATTCTAACAGGATAAAACCAAGGTTCTGGTCAACAGGAATGCGGAAAAGGCAAAATCATGAGCCAGATGTGGACATAACCCATACCTAACCCAGAACTAACCGGTTTTATCCTCTAAAACATTGATCGAAACCAGGTTTAATTGACTGTTTCAGTGTGGTACCACATTACTACGTGATTCAAACCCGAAAAAACCCAGGATATGGCCAACAAGTATGCGGTGAAGGCAAAATCATGAGCCAGATGCGGGCATAACCCGTACTTAACCCAGACCTAACCGGTTTTAGCCTCTAAAATATTGATCGAAAACAAGTTTAATTGTCTGTTTCAGTGTGGTACCACATTACTACCTGATTCAAACAAGATAAAACTACGGTTCTGGTCAACAGGAATACGGAAAAGTCAAAATCATGAGCCAGATGTGGACATAAGCCATACCTAACCCAGACCTAACCGGTGTTATCCTGTAAAATATTGATCGAAAACAAGTTTAAGTGTCCGTTTCGGTGTGGTACCACATTACTACCTGATTCTAACAGGATAAAACCAAGGTTCTGGTCAACAGGAATGCGGAAAAGGCAAAATCATGAGCCAGATGCGGGCATAACCCAGGCCTAACCTAGACCTAACCGGTGTTATCCTCTAAAATATTGATCGAAACCAGGTTTAATTGACTGTTTGACAGTGGTACCACATTATTACGTGATTCAAACCCGAAAAAACCCAGGATCTGTCCAACAACTATGCGAAGAAGGTAAAATCTTGAGTCAGACGGGGGCATAACCCAGACCTAACCCAGGCCTAACCGGTGTTACCGACTAGAATATTGATCGAAACCAGGTTTAATTGACTGTTACTTCGTGGTACCACATTACTACGTGATTCAAACCAGAGAAAACCAAGGATCTGGCCAACAAGTATGCGGAAAAGGTAAAATCATGAGCCCGATGCGGGCATAACCCAGACCTGACCCTGACCTAACCGGTGTTATCCTCTAACATATTGATCGAAAACAAGTTTAAGTGTCCGTTTCAGTGTGGTACCACATTACTACCTGATTCTGACAGGATAAAACCAAGGTTCTGGTCAACAGGAATGCGGAAAAGGCAAAATCATGAGCCAGATGTGGACATAACCCATACCTAACCCAGAACTAACCGGTTTTATCCTCTAAAACATTGATCGAAACCAGGTTTAATTGACTGTTTCAGTGTGGTACCACATTACTACGTGATTCAAACCCGAAAAAAACCAGGATCTGTCCAACAAGTATGCGAAGAAGGTAAAATCATGAGTCAGATGGGGGCATAACCCAGACCTAACCCAGGCCTAACCGGTGTTACCGACTAAAATACTGATCGAATCCAGGTTTAATTCACTGTTACTTCGTGGTACCACATTACTACGTGATTCAAACCCGAAAAAACCAAGGATCTGGCCAACAAGTATGCGAAGAGGGCAAAATCATGAGCCAGATGCGGGCATAACCCGGTCCTAACCCAGACCTAACCGGTTTTATCCTGTAAAATATTGATCGAAAACAAGTTTAAGTGTCCGTTTCAGTGTGGTACCACATTACTACCTGATTCTGACAGGATAAAACCAAGGTTCTGGTCAACAGGAATGCGGAAAAGGCAAAATCATGAGCCAGATGTGGACATAACCCATACCTAACCCAGACCTAACCGGTGTTATCCTCTAAAATATTGATCGAAACCAGGTTACATTGACTGTTTCAGTGTGGTACCACATTAATACGTGAATCAAACCAGAGAAAACCAAGGATCTGATCTACAAGTATGCGGAAAAGGCAAAATCATGAGCCAGATGCGGGCATAACCCAGGCCTA